>NW_027266606.1:0-73462 GCF_046630445.1 Rutidosis leptorrhynchoides
AGAATGCAGTGACACTGGCAGCCCATAAATTCCATATATACATGCAAATTTTCCTTATATTTATGACTACTTAGCAGAACATTCTCCATATCCTACACTAATATAAACACTCTCAACCACAAACAGCAGAGCAGCCAACAACAAACATCCCAATAGAGCCAAATCCTTTGTCACTCAGCCATGGCAGAATCAGTTCTAAACCAAGGTTAACCAGGTATCTCATTAACTCAAAACCACATATAATTTCATATTCCACAGAAAACAACATGCAAGTCTTTCAGTAATGTCTAAACACTGAATTTCACAGCTCCTCAGCAAATGACAGAGACATAAGCAACCAATTTTCAAGTCACATTCAGTCCACTCTAGAACATTCAATCAGGTAACTTTTGCTCAACAATCTCAGTCAAATTCAACATGCAAGAAACCTTTCTGACATTGTGAATGGAAATCCTAATTAGGAAGCTAAATTGACAGAATCATCATGAAGCTTCATCACATAATCATCAACACAGAAACAAAACAGAACAACCAAAAATAAATTTTCTCAGAAACATAAAACCTTACCTCAGTCGTGATCTTCACCTCTCACTGATCACCAAAACAGTCGACGTTGAGCCGGCAGCCGACAGGAGGTCACTGAGTTGAAGGCGAGTCAGAACTGAGTCAAGGACCGAGTCACTGTTTCCAACCAAATCGAGTCCCACGTCGACGTCCCCGACCTACTACAAAGTCAGTAGACATCAGAACAAGTCAATTTCAGTCGAAACAGTAAGTGACCCGAAACTCCCAAATTCAATTCAGCCTTAATTAGAGCGTTTTATCAGTCGGGTTTTATATAGAAATGATTAGAAGAAGGAGTAGAATAACATACATGAAAATTAGACATAAATCCCAATTTCACCGAAGAACCCTAATTTACTAAAATCAAAATTAAGGATTAACGAGACAAAATTAAAGAAAACTAACATTGGATTCGAGTTCACCGTGTTGATTATTACCGGAATCGGCCGACGTTCAAGACGGAAACGTCTGTCTCCGGCAAGAACGACGACGAGGCAGAGAGATGACGGAGAGAATCGGGGGAGACAGAGGAAGAGGAAGAAGGAAAATGGATTGAACCAATCGGTTCAATCCTATTTATACTAATACCAAAATACCGATCTAATTCGTTAAATGATTATAATACCCTTACCATTTTAAAATATTTACGATAATACTAAGATGATTTCTTTCGGTCCAATAAAAGTCAATTGTTTTATGGTCTTTTTACAGTATAAAATCGATTCAATTTGCTGATCAGTTCGGCCTGATTTTTAATTTACCCGAACCTGCAAGTAAAATCAATTATAACCTTCTGTTTTTTAAGTATTTACAAAAATACCAACGTGTCACTTTTAAAACAAAGATTATTTTGTTCATTTTACACAAAACCAAACTTGTTTTACTTTCCGAAGTAAATAAAATCATTTTTACTAGTCCAAAAATTATGAAGTTTTTACAGTAAGCTAAAAATATTAATTTTTACAAAATATCAGAATTTCAGAATTTTCCAAAGTCAGATTTAATTTGTTTTAATTCCTAAGTTAATTAAGTTTTCAGAAATGATTTAAAAAAATAACTAAATATTTCCAAAAATTATTTTAAGTCATATTTTAACTTAGAAAATTATTTTTGGAATAATAGAATATCATTTTCAACCAGTTGGAATATTATATAATTTTATGATATTTATTCTATTATATACAATATATAATAAAAATCAAACTAAATAAATAACCTTAAGACAACTAATAAATAAATAATGGAAGAATAATTAATCTGAAAAATAAGAATTTATACGTCGTGAGTGACGAGTAGGATTAATTCAAGTAATTTTACTTTAAGCGTTAGTACTTTCGAAACTAATAAATGATATTTCGATAGGTGGGTAAATAGCGACTTCAAAGTTAAGCGAAAAGAAGCGATTCGAGAAGCAAAGATACTGTGAGTGTTACTTTCTTTTTAATTATGAAAATATGTTCATGTTTTACGAAATATATATATACTACCATGTCATATTTTACTAATATATCGAGGTTTATGATTTTATTAAAAGATACGGCGTAGTTACGTATTATATTTTAGAAAACTAAAAAGAACTTTAAGACCCCCAAGCGATGTTTTTAGATTATTTCTTAACGACGAGGTTTAAAGCAGGTTTTGCTCCATATATATATATATATATATATATACGCGAACCCACCACAACTTTTTCTTCGAGGTCGAGGGGGATTTGGTCGACTTTGTGGCCACCAATCCAAATTAGTACTTGGTCCTTACGCGACCCCATGGTTACGGTCTGATCAGAGAGTACGACCACCATTAGTATATCTAGTGGAATGAATTTATTTACACCCATGGTTACGGGAGTCGAGGTTATTAGGAAATTATAATAGGTCGCCCCTGTTATAGTTCTTAATGTTTTTCACTGAAAGGGTTCGATAAATGATTTTCGAGGAAAGATGAGTTTTACAAAGGTTTTCAAGGAATATTCTTTACAAGTGATTAAGATGAGTTTAATGTTTTTCTTTAAGATATTTCTAGAATTATTTCGATAAAAACCTCACTAAGAGTAAAGCTTACATTTTCGAAAAATCTATTTTTTCTCTTCAGGTTGATCGGTGGCGGCGATAGTATCTTAGGCGGGCTCTGCGGCACTAGGACTCTTTTCTGCCAATTTTCCTAAGTATAAAGTTAATTTGAAATTTTATGTATTTTATTCCGCAAGACTTTGTTCGTATGTTTATGTTATTATGTAAACGACTTTTTGTTTTAATGATTATATCGTTATATTTTAATTAATGGATAATTTGAAGTCAAAATTAAGTCAAAATAAGTAAAGTCGGCGCCGCTTCGATCGAATCAAGGCGGTCGGGAGCGGGGCCCACATAATAGATCACAAAATTTGACCGGATTCTACATTACATATTTTTCTTCAATTAAATAAAATTCACTAGATTATAAATTTATAAAAGATCCATTTCATACCTAGAATACATAGTGTGGTGACTCGTGCGTTGCACGAGTAGCGATAATAATAGATTGATTGTTTAAAATTAATTATAATATAACTTCTAAGTAGTACCTCAATCTTTTATGAATAATTTTTTTCTAGAGAAAAGAGGAGAGTACTATGAAATGAATATAAGTTAGATATTTATAATAAAACTAACAAAATGGGTATGGAGTTACGGGTTTGACTCGTTAAACCGTAAAAATAACGTGTCAAGATCCGTAAATTTGACCCATTAAAAATGGAACCTGGACCAATCTCTTAAAGAGTTGAGTTGATGGAGATTTTTATTGGTTTGGTGGGGTTTATAATTTTTAAAATTAGTCAGCAAAATCATTGGGGGTTTAGCAGGTTTCAAAAAAAAATATGACTACGCATGTTTAATTTGTAAAATAAAAAAAAAATATTAATCTTATCAGCTATAGCCATTTCAATTCAGATAAAGTTTACTGTTACATAATATTAGTATCTATTTTTTTGGTTTATTTTAAAATTTATTTAATTTATATTATCCTTGTACGATAGATAGAAAATATGTATTGCATCTCAATTCATTATTTCCTCCGTCTCTCAATACATATTGTTATTGACATAAAGAATAAGATAAAATGAAAATTTTAACATATTTTAATTTAAATTAGATATAAAAATCATCTATTTCGAAATAAAATCAAAAATTAAAAAAAACATGTATCTGGGAAATGAGGTAGTATTTTAGAATTGACCGCTGCTTTCACTTGTTTTAGCATTTTTTTCTAATCAAAATGACCAGTACCTAAAATCCAAACTGTAAAATCCATAGGGTAAAATTCAATGAATGATTAGCACATTAGTCTATTATAAGTTAGTGAAGTTAGTGGACCACATGTCAAGAAATTTATATTTTCAAAAATTAATAACTTAAATATATCATATAAAAAATTATATAATAATTATTTATATTAAAAATTATTAAATATGTATAAAAAATTATATAAAATGTAATTAATTTAATAGTATATCAATTATAATTATTTTGATTTTATTTTAAAATAAACAATCCTAAAATTAAAAATTTATTTTATTTTTAAAAATAATAAATATAGCAAAAGATAAAAATTACATATCAAGATTTAATTTTATAATAAAATTTTATAATTACATCTAATCAATTTAGTTGTTCTTATTGTTTGAAAATAAGATATGCTCATTTTAATTAAGAATAGAAAAAAAATATAATTGATTTTTATTAGGAATAATAGTTTAATAAAAAATTAGAAAAATATAATATATATATATATTATACTTTGATTAGGAATAATTTTTTTAATAATATATCTCCTTGAATAGGAAAAAAGAAGATATGTCCGTTTTAATTACGAATAGGAAAAAAAATATAATGAATTTTAATTAGAAACAATTATTAATTGTTTGAAAAATAAGATACGTCTGTTTTAATTATGAATAGAAAAAAATATAACTGATTTTATTAGGAATAATAGTTTAATAGAAAAATTAGAAAAAAATAATATATGTATTATAATTTGATTAGCAATATAATATTTTTGTAAATAATATGCATGTTTGAATAGAAAAAAAGAATACATGCCCATTTTAATTAGGACTAGGAAAAAAAATATAATGAATTTAAAATTTGTTAAATAAAAAAATTAGAAAAAATATAATGTATTATAATTTTATTAGTAATGTGTTTTTTAATGCTTTGATTTCCTAATTAGAATAGGAGTATGTGGTCAATTTGTTTTCCTATTTTACTTATTAAGTACAATAATATGAGTTAAATTTTAATTATAGTGAATTTATTCTTTTAGAAACAATAATAAAATTTATCAGTGAAGCTATTTAATAAATTACAACATATGACAAAATTTCATTCTAATTAGACATTATTATATATATATATAGATAGATAGATTATTCATTTTCAGAGATGGGGGCTTTTTTTTTTATTATTATTATTATTATTTTGAAGCAGGGTTTTACTTTGTTAAAACATAATAAAAAATGAGGGTTTTTCTGCAAAATTACACTCAATAAAAAATAAATAAAATCTATAAATATTGAAAGAACATCAATTGTAATAATATTTTTTAAAATTTGGCTCAATTACTAACCACTCTAGTTAACTTATTCTTCTTCCCTCTATAATTAATTAATTATTCCCCCTACATAGTAATAACTAGCCTGCGATTTTCTTTTTTTCTTTTAACGTCACTAGCCTGCGATTTTGCAAAAACTTTTTTCTTTCTTTCTTTTTGATTGTTTTTCTTATACTTTCTAAGCTGAGCACTTCTATATAGTACAACATAATTCATTAGTCAAACGGATTAATAGAACATGATGATGTTGAATAGAATACGATTTAAACAAAAAGTTATAAACTGAAAACATAAAACGTCCTGATTATATGATTTTTTGTCGTAGAGTTAATTCGGATGTCTTAGTTTCAGTATGTATCAGAAACAAAGTATGTTCAATCACAGTTTTGTTCAAATAGAGTCTATCCTAACAATGATAAACTAAAACAACGGACGGAATAATTAACTGTAAAAGTAAAAAAATTAAATGACACGCGATATTTTACGTGGTTCGAAATCAGAATAAATGAGACCTTGTCCAGAAACTATTTTACTACTCTTAGATTACAAGTACAACTGGACCATTTTTTTGACCAGCCACAACTGTGCACACCATCTATACTACTCTCCGCAATCTTAGTAAAACAAACCCTACTCCTTCGACCGATAGTATATGGACATTTTTCAAGCTAGTCGCAACTAACTACACCAAAATCCAAAGCCTAAATAGAGTTATCTGGGGACCAATACTCAGGCCGCATGTTCTCTTTTTAAAGAAGATTAACTCTCTGCTTACTAATGCTCAAGTGTTATAAGATCTCTTTTTGAAGAAGATTAACTAGTAGTGATTTACATTTTTATATGAATTTTTATAGAATAGACAGATAAATGTGGATTTTATAGCACTAAGAAACCCCTAAACAAGAAGATATAAGATTACCTCCAATCAGCTCTTCGATAGACGACGTCCGATCTTCTTGTAGTAAAACGCGTGAACAGTGGTCGAGTGAACAGTAATTGCGTGAACAGTGTGTTCGTGAATAGTACAACACACGCAGAATTTTTCTGCCTTTACTTATTTATATAGGCATGTAGAAGTAGAGTTTCCATGAAGACTCATAAACCAATTAAAATCAATCTCTTGAATATTTTCTCCACTCTTTATATTCTGTAAAAATTAATATCTTATAAAAAATATTTAATTAATTTGTTCTTGATTTAATCTGGAACTGACCCGAATTAATTCTTCTAATTGCTACAATGAGTCGAGTCAAGAATGACAAACCGAATGAACTGAATTGAGCCGAATCTTGTCGTTACATAAACATCAATAAATAATTGAATTATGTTCGCTTCTATATAATATATTCTATGTAACTAATTTATTTAGGAAGAACTAGTTTAAATTCACGTGGAGTTTTTTAAATTTAATTAAATGAGTAAATTAGAGTGGTTAGTAATTGGGTTAAACTTTTTAAAAAATTATTACAAATGATTTTCTTTCCATTATTATAGGCTTTATTTATTTCTTATTGAGTACCATATTGTACTCTAGAAAAATCCTCAAAAATAATACAATTGGATTCCAAGTTTAAAGAAAATGGAAAAAAAAAATATTCAGTCAGAAATATTAGTTCACAGCCTTTTCACATTCTCAATCCTTTGGTTAGCTTTTATTTCCCTTTTCCATTTTCCAAAATTTTCTATAAATGATTCCTACTATATAAATCCAGAGACGATAGTCATATAGGCCATAGAAAGGATAGAATTATATATCTTTATGGTTTTTATATTTACAATTAAAGTATTAAATTTCTTTTTCTGATTATTTTTTAAAAAGAAATGTTAATTTTTTAACCTTACATAATTTTCAAAATATAGAAAAACAAATTCAGATGCTTATCCAACATCAAGAAGAAAAATAATGTTTATTATTTTACATGCATGTATTTCTGAAGAATTAAAACTTAATTATAGTAGAGTTTATTCTTTTAGAAATAAAAATAAACTTATCAATGAAGCTTTAATAAAATTATAACGTATGATATATTTTTTTTCTAAAAAACGTTGCTTTGTCTATTTCATCTTCCAAAAAGGCGGAGCTTTTTTTTATTTTTTTTATTTTGAAGTAGGGGTTTTATTTTTTTAAAAAAAGAGAAAAAGTTATAGAACTGGACTCGAAGCTAAAAGAAAAGGGAGAAAAATAAAAATAATTATCAGTCGAAATATTATTTCACAGCTTTTTCACACGCTATCTCGTCGCAAAAACTTATTTTTAGTGGATTTAGTATTTTTGTTAGTGGAATAGCTTTACCGTGGAAAGGAAGATCGGAAAGCAAGGAAAAACCAGGCAGTTTTGATATATCGGCAGATAGCGTATATACTATCTCCGTCTCAAAATAGATGATGTTTTGATTAATGTGGCATGATATATGTAATTTATATGGTATATGAAGATATTTTTATTAAAAAATATTGCTCAAATTTTCCAATTAGAGTAAAACATCATACACAATTAAATAAATATTTTTCTTTGACAAAATATCATCATTATATCTATTTTAATTACAGCATATCATATTAATCAAAATATCATATATTTGGAGATGAAGGGAGTATCATTCTAGTTGTTTTTTCTTTTTAGGATCGGGAAACTTTAACATGGCTGTGACTGTGATGATTTTGTTCTCACAGTTCTAGGTCTTTTATGCACTATAAGATCATTTTGTAAGCCGCAAAGCAAACTTCTTGAATCGAATGAATGACAAGATTCAATTTTTATGCTATTTTTACAGTTTCTTTCAAAAACCTTATTTTTCATTGCTGTTCCATTGGATATTAAGTGATACCAAACTTTCCTTAAACCAAGTTATATTTTAGGATTCAAAAACCATCAATAAGTATTTATCATCAAATCGAGATCATCAAAGAGACAATCATCTTTTAAGTTTTTAGAGATTTAAGTCTATAACCTTTAGTATTTGCTTCCATTTTCACTTGTACCAGAAGCTGTTGCTGTTCTCGTCAGAGGCTCTCATTTCATTCAACACACACTTTTTGCTGCGAAACTAGCTAGTCGAATTTATGCAAGTTGTTGTTGTTTGAGGTAATTGATGTTAGAGGGACCGCAAGATGAAAGTAATTAATGATATTCTATTTCATTCATAATCAAATTAATAATAACTCTATTTCTCTTTCGAGGAACCGGAAATCGCATAGACTATTCAATTAAAAAACACATTCATCATTTGTTTTATCAATAACTAAGTAATGTATTTGTTTTGTCCATTTCGAGTGTTGTTTCACTAAACACATGCACATTTAAGTTATTATTTTCAATCTTATTCTTATATTAATTTCAATAATTATATTATTTACATAAATATTTATGATTTTGAAATAATAAATTATAGGCATATATAAATTTTTTGCTGTCATTAATATTTTTTTAAGATTCGCACTTTCATTACGCGATACTTGAAGTGGACCGCAGAAAGTAAAATAGTTCTTATCTACTAATCAAGTAAATATTTAATAAAAGTCGCATTCTATAAGATGGGTGATCTTAAATATAACTGTATATAGATTAAGATTAATCTATAAGACGACGTTGTCCCGGAATCAATATAAATTAATCGATACATTTGATCTCTGTATATGTTTTATATAAGACGGTAATATATTTTATATGGACGTATTATCTATAAAGTTTTATATTATTTTGTGATAGTATTGATTTTTAACTCTTGTTATCTTTATCCAATATATTTCATCGAAAACTTAAAATAATTTAAATAAGTTTTAATTATATAAATGAATTAAGACTTAAAAAAATCACTCATTGTTTATTAAAAAAGAACAATAAATAATTGGACAATAAATTTAATTTGGTGGGAGGTATATTTCATTTAAATTAATTAAAATTTAAGAAACACTAGTAGAAAATAGGGCTAGCGGCACGCCAAGCGTCTCCACGGCTAAAAAAGCGTGGCGTAAAGCTATCTATGGTCACGGTTTTTCAAGCGTGATCATAAAACTCTCCACGATTTTGGAAACTGTGGCGGTAGATACTTTACGCCACTCTTTTCTAACCATGCAGTACTTATAAAGTCTCAATAGTTTGAAAACTGTGGCGATAGATACTTTATGCAACGCTTATTAAAACGTGATCGTATAATTGGTGGATTTTTAAAAAAATTTGGCTAAATCAAAATTAAATCTACCCCCTCAAGCTTAGTTTCACTTCATCCTGTCCTCATTTTTCTTATCTCTCTCAAATACAATGGAAGCATCATCTCCATCTCTCGTATCTCTTAAAAGCTCGCTTTCTCTCTCTCTCGAACATGTCTTTCATTCCTCTTGACTCGATCGACGAACTCCACTCTCACTCACACGCTCGATTGGAAAACTCCCCGTCGCCGCCATATCTGGATCCCAACCCCCACCGCCTCCATCTCCGCCCTCTTCTCAACGCAAATTCATTCCTCCCCGTCTGGTGTTATTCCTTTCGTACTTTCCACACGAGATTCTGGTAAATAGTCAGATCTAGGTTTTGAAATTGGTTTTAATTTGAAGTTATTCGAAATTGGAGTGTAGGAATTGCAATTGAAGTTGTTTCCAATTGAATTATGTGATGTCATACTGATTTGATTTCAGATTGAACGATTAGGGTTTTGTATTATTTGGGGTTCGAACCGGTTGTAGCGACATTTTGTGGTTATCATATTTTTGATTTTGTCATCTTCTATTGATAACATATATTTTACGGCCAATGTCAAGTTTTGAACATAAAATATTTTTTCATGTATTTTGTTGGGCTTGTTGTCTTGTTGATGTTGTGTGCTTTTAGGAGATTTCGAGCTTAAGTGTGGAGCCATGTGAAGGGGAAACACTCATTGTTACAGATTTCGAGATTCGAAAATCAGAGGTATTGAAAATTTTTAGATTAGATAATGTATTTGGATTTCATTTTTAACTTCCAATTCATTTTAAGCTTGCTTTGTAACTTTTGTGAAAATTCAAATTCCAACATTTATTGAAAGAGAGCTCGAGTTCCGGTTTCTTGCTGTGAGTAACAAATTCTTACTTTGCTCATTTTCTGATTGATCACATGAGTGATATTTACTAGGTTGTTTATTGATTTCTCGTTTTGTTATTACAGTCGTGATGTGGACAATATTTTGTTTGAGAACCTGGATGACACCAGGACTTTGCAAAAAAAATTTGAACTCGAAGCTCTTGTCCTTACAGGTAAAATTGTGCGTTGAAAGTAGTTTGCAGCTAAGAACTTACATGTTATCTGTTTAGAAAAACTGGGATAGTAAAATACTGTCTTCTTTAGGTCATTGTTTTTGAACTCGAAGCTCTTGTCCCCTTCCTTCTGTATTCATGATTGAGCTTTTTAATTTTTGTGCTGGAACGAACTGGTTTCTTTTTTAAGTTTGGTTTATTTCTTATAACAGGTCCCATCTTCATTGGGGATACAGAGAAATACTTTAAGATAAATCCATTGGTTGGTTCTCCACTTGTGAAGAGTGCCCATGACTATGAAGAAAGTCTTTGATCAAAAATTTGTTGTGTTTTTGGTAAAGAAGAAATAAAGGGTATTGCTTTCTAGAAAAAACCTATTCATCTGTTTTGAAGGAGAAGAAATAATAAAGCTGAAAGATAGATAGTGGATGTAAAGTACACTATCTATCTTTGTTTAGGAATTCATTTTCATCAAATTGGATACTTATGTTTGCTAATTCCTTCCATGTAACAAGATTCTGGATTCGGTGTTTTAGATCATGGGAAGAATCCATGCTATCATGGATAACGGAACTATAGTCATAGATGTTGAAGTACGCTTCTCTGATCTTCAGTATTGAACAACAAGTTGTTTAAAAAAATTATTTTTATGGCTTATAGTAGTTAATTTGAGAACTGATTTTGGTGTTAAAGACATTTAGAAGACTGTATGAACAAGTGGGATTCGGCTAGGTGAAGCCGAAAATTTGTCGAAAAACAGTGAAACCATAGCCAACTTACACTCTCTAATCGAGCCTCTCCGTTTCAGAGTTTACGTATCTTCTTCTTCGTCGATTTTGATAAAGTAAAAGTGAAAGACAAAATCTGGACTTTGATGTTTACACTTATTTTTAGTTTTATTTTTGTTGCTACTCACTAATTCGTGGTGTATTTATATGGAACTAGAAGCTGAAAATGCAAAGCTTTCCACTCTTATCTCCAATTTTCATTGTCATAAGATTTGTATTATCAAGTTTTTAGCTTTCTTAATATATTAGCATTGTCTTTACATTTATATTCATTCTTGGAATGCATTCGATTTTTCATGCTAGAAAAATAAGAAAAAATAATTTCATTTGGAGTATTTCCTTGTTAATCTGGAATGAAGCATGTCGTTCCTTGTTGCAGACGAGTGGTGGAGAGGACGAGTGTGTGCAAACAACACTTACAAAAAACGGAGACAGTAAGACCAAATTGAAGAAAGCAGCAAAAGTCACTTCAAGTCTGTTTTCTATGTGAAATACAATTTTGTAATTATTTTTTCGAGTACATCCATGAAGTGGCTATAATGTTTATTAAGGTGTACTTTTGTGTTATATATTTGACTTGATGATTGCATTTCACGGTCTCTAATTTTTTATTTAAAGTCTTTCATAACATATTTTTCTTCTTTCCAGAGAGGTACGGTAGTGAACTAGTTTCTATTGAATATAGCATAACTGATTTTTTTATGACTAGCACTTGTACATTCTCTTTCAGGTAACTATTGTGTGGTGTACAGTTGTTTGAATTTTTTGATAAATTGCAGGTTGTTAGAGAGTAGGTGCTGGGTGTATATGATCTTACAAAGATATCTGAACAGTTGGGAAAGTCAGGTTGTTAGAGTAGGTGTTTTAGTGTATGTACTGCAGTTTAACACTTAAACTAATGATATCACTTTCGTTATACTTATAAGATTGTAATATTATAAGAGTTTATGTCTAATTATACAAGTATTTTTTAGTAAATTTTTATGTATTTGTTTAGTCTTGTAGTTATATTTTAGATGTTTATGTTTCTTGACTTTGTGTGTATAGACGTCTAACTTTGCTGCAGCTAATTAGCAATTGATTTGGCCAAAACTGGACATTTTAGAAGCTAATTAGCTGTAACTATTTTTTTTATTTTAATGGGAAAGAAAAAGGAGGTTTGTATAACCGCCTTTTTTATTTTAATCGCAAGAAAAGCTACGAAGTATTCGAGACAACTAACATGACTACCTCGCCTCCATATATACAATTCTATTCTATTCTATTCATCATATGTTATGCAACTTCTAGTCATGAGTAGACCTGTAGTTTTGTACATCAACGGCCAGTCAACCGAAAGATTAATAATGCCAGTAGCTTGAGACGACAGCCTAGAAAATAATTCTATATATATAATCAAAAGAAGATGTTAGATTGAACGGTTTAGAAGGGCATCATTAATCTATATATGCATAGTAAAAAAGAAAAAAGAAAAATTTGTGTTGAATTTATATGACGAGCTTTGTTGGTCTACGGCCTAAACGGCGCCAGACATCGTTTCCTTTCCCACAAAGAGAGGGCTGGCCAGAACTCTTTAGCCTTGTTTAGCATTTTTTTTTTCCCGACCCATCTGATCAATAAAGTGCTGTTAACATTAGGTTATAATTAAAGCTCAAAATTCCAAGATAAATGATCCATTTCTTAAAAATCTTAATTAAGGTTGTAGGAGGAGACATTTTGTAACTGTCTTGAAAAGGAAAGCAAAATGAAAAAATATCTATTTTTGGGGCCTCTATGATTAACTACTTGATTGATAGACAGTGCTACAAATTGTCTCCATGGATAAGCCAGTTTTTGCCAATCAAACCAGCTCGAGAGAGTTCATATATCCAAAAGCTGGAAGACATCAATCCTGAGAGGTATCTTTATCAAGTCATATACTTAATAATTTATTTATCTTTCATATGTACAATAGATAAACCCCCTCACTCGGTGATTTGATCAAGTTTCAGAACATTTTTTTAAAAAAAATAAAAATCTAATAGGTTATATATGTACTTTTTGAATAATATTTTATCATATCTAATAGGTTGTGCGGTGTAAGATATATAAATGGCACTTGCGGAGAAGTATAACGAAGAACCAGAAAGGAATGGATTTAAATGGAGTGATCACTTCATCATCAAAATTCCTGACGACTACGGTTCGTTCTGGCCTGAAGAGTGTTGTATCCATCAAATTCCTAGGAATCTCCGAGACTTGAACGATGCAGCCTACACTCCTCAATTCATATCAATAGGTCCAATTCACCATGGCAAGCCAGAGCTGGCCAACATGGAAAAATACAAATACTTGTATCTCCAGAAATTTCTCGCACGCACTGAGAAAAAACTGGAGACATTTGCCGATTTCATCAAAGATCGCGAAGAAAGCATCCGTCGTAAATATTCAGAACCGTTTAAGAATCTTGACAGCAAAGATTATGCAACGATGATTTTATTGGACGCTTTCTTCATTTTCGAACTCTTTCTCGGCACGGATGACGAGAATGCAGGATGTAAAAACGATTGCGTGCTTCAAAAGGCATGGCTGAAAACCGGCATACAACACGACTTGATGCTTCTCGAGAATCAGCTCCCTTACTCTGACCTTGCAAATTTATACACCTTTGCATTTCCTGACGATCCAAAAAGACTATTCTATCCTCTCGCTGGCACGTACTTCAGTAATTATAATCCCAATAGGATTATCCTTCAAGAAAAAGGTATTCTTCATTTTACCGATATGATAAGAGGATTTATGTCTCAAACTCTAGAGCGAAAAAAACCAAGCAGTAGAATTAAGAACTTGAAGGTTCCTGCCAAAAAACTCTCTGAGGCAGGAATTAAGTTCGAAAGAGTCGAAAACGGGAACTTAGCCGATGTTGATTTTTGTAAGGGTATCCTGAAATTGCCCCAATTCGAAGCACACGACACTACAGAACTCGTGTTTCGCAATGTAATGGCATTGGAGCAGAGTGAATATCCAAATGAAGCTTACATTACTAGCTACATTTTGCTTATGGATTTCCTAATCAACAGTAATAAAGATGTAGCATTCCTAGTCGAAAGGGGAATTGTTACGAATGGGCTAGGAAGCTGTCAAGCTGTGGCAGACATGATTAACAAGTTATGCAGAAACATAACTGAAACTAATTTCCATTTCCAGGATATTTGTGACGATCTGAACAAATTTTGCGAAAGCTGGTGGCATAAGGTTGCTGCAATCTGGAATGGTGAATATTTCAAAGATGTTTGGCATGGTACTGGTACCATATTTGGATTCATTCTGGTGCTGCTCACTTTTATAAATTCAATTTGGTCGGTCTCAAGGATTGTGAATACAATGATTCATTGATTTCTGGCCATTCTTGAAATTTAACTGCTCTTGTAAAAATTGTGGTGTTGTTATCTTTTTTAGTTTGTATATTTGAAATTTTTAAAGTGTATGAATGTGATTTCTTAAATCTAACTTTAGTTTAAAATAAGTTGCTTAATTGTTGTAATTCTCTCCGTCTCTCATTACATGCTTTTTAAATTATTGGCACAAAAAACAAGGTGAAAGAAGAAATTTAACATATTTTGATCTAAATAAGGTATGAAAATCATCTATTTTGGGATAAAATAAAAAGTCTAAAAAAGTATGTATTGAGAGACGGAGGGAGTATATCCTCTTCAAAAAAATACGCTGATTATAATTTGGGAGAGGATTCACTCACTAGCTGCTCGGGAGAGGGCACACTTCTATCCTTACCTGGATAAGGATTCAAGGAATTAACAGTCAATCAGTTGTCCAGGAACAGAACAATTTCTCCCCTGTTTTGATCATGGAAGAAGCGGTGAAGGCCATGTAAATCGTGTATGATAAAAAGAAAGTACAATAGAAACCCACAAATTGAGTCCGGATCATCTTATTCTTATATGAAGTGTAATTTATTTATTTTTTGAATATAGTGCATGCATGTTAATTATAGTTCCCTGTTATGTGTTTTGTGTATATTGTGTTTAACCATTCTTTTAGGATTTAGAAGGCCTCTTTCTATTGATTTCCAAATGCTGGAGCTTTTAGACTTTTTAGCAATATGGAGCAAGGGATTTGCCAAGAAAAAGGCATTTTTTCCATCTTTTAATGCATGATTTTTGAGTTTTTTGTCATAGGATAATTTTATAAAAAAAATATTTTTTAAGTTATATATGATATTTTATTTAATTTGTAAAAATTTTAAAAAATATTTATTTGTTAAAAATATCCTCAATACATCTTATTAATTACATCATGTCAAAAAAATCAAAAAGTATCATTAACAGATGGAGGTAGATATATGTCACAAAGTCCAAATCTTATCAATCCACCACATTTTGTCTGTGTGTTCTGCTTTTGGCTGTAGATGTAGAAGCAGAAAAATATATTGGATACCCAGCCAAGAGGAGTTACACCCCGAGAATTGCTATATGCCTTCGGCTCATGGATACGAAAGAGCTTGCTCAAGAGTGAAGAGATGTCGTGGCGACAGTCATCGATAATAATAATTCATGGCGGTCGGAGGCAGTAATGTTGTTGTACAATAACCATATTGGGGAAAAAAATTGTACACGAATTTTATAACCTTCTTTTATCAATATACATACTCCGTCTCAAAATACATGATGTTTTATAATTTTACCTTCATCCAAATGAATATATATCTTATAAAATTTATTGACTAAATACATGTCTATTCGAATTAACTTAAAATTGCAAAACATCATATATTTTGAGACTATTATATACTCAAAATAAATGCATGACATAAACATATTTACATGCAGTTCTATTATCAAATTGTTTTGTAAATAAAATTACTTGCTAGAATTACAGTATTTTTGTTGTATTATTATGACTTTATTTGTCGCCGGCTGAGGCAAGCCTCGATTACAAGTAGCGTTCAATGTGCATAAAAGAGAAAGAAACTACTAGCTATTACAAATATTTCTTACTAAAAAAACTTCAATCCACCTATGCAACTATTTTAGGATCCTTACAATGAAAAAGAAAACCAAAATATCCATGTGTAGCTCCAAGAACTCAACTCATGATGAAGTTTTGACGTAATATCCTCCAAACCTTGTGATCAGAGTGGATGACTAAAACAAGCCTATTTACTAGTTTCACCAGAAGAATGCAACAAACAGAGTACTCCAAGTTTCCTCTAATACCATTATTCTTCATCTCTTTGTAATACCGTATGTATTTTGGTACATAGGATAGAAATAAAGCACATTTCACAATTGTTGGATGTTAAATGATATTATGGAAGCTATTCTTGGATAAAACTAATAGCAGTTAGTAGAAGTTATTTCCTAGCGGCGGTTACTTCCTAGAAGTTATTTCCTGATAAGACTAGTAGTAGTATTCTAGCAGTTATTTATGGATAAGACCTAAGACGGTTATTATTTCCTGAATGCCTATTTATATAACTTATCAGTATAAGAAGATTTTAAATTTTTTATCTGTAAAGTTTATTCTCAAGTCTACTTCTTTATATTATTTATTTATTATTTTTTCTGTCTTTTTCTATTTTCCTATCAATGGTATCAAAATCATAATTTTTTTTTCCGAGTGAATTTGTGGGAAAATAAGTAGTAACTTATTAATGGTAAAGAGTGATTTTGTGCAAGTAGTAATTTTGCGTTTTGATGATCATTATGATCATTGAAGTATGTTGATGGAGAGTTTTCTACGATCTAAAGAGTATTGGAATATCATAGAGAATGTAATTCAATCATCATATGAAGGGGCTAAAAATTCGAAGCAAGGAAGTTGAAAGATTTGGAGGCAAAAAATTTTCTTTTTCAAGTAATTGGAAGAACCACTTTGAAAATGATTCTTTGCAAAGATACTTCCAAAGATATATGGGATTTCATGAAAAAGAAACATGAGGGATCGATTCGATTGAATCATGTGATACTTCAAGGATTTAGAAGAGATTTTGAGAATATGCAGATGAAGGATGGAGAATCCGTCTCAAAATATTTCTCCAGGATAATGGAGATATGCACCAAAATGCGTTCCAACAAAGAAAAAATCACAAATGTGATGATTGTTGAGAAGATGTTTCGTTCTATGACACCAAAATTTGATTTTATTATATGCTCAATTGAAGAATCAAAGGATATTGAGTCATTATCCCTGGCTGAATTAGAGAGTTCATTGTTGGTCCATGAATAAAAGTTAAATCGAAGTTCAACTATAGAAGATCAAGTATTAAAGACATCTACTTTTATTAATTCCTTAAATTCTAGGGAAGAGGTAGAGGTAGAGGCCGTGGTCGAGGAAGAGGAAGAGGAAAGAGGTGGTCGTGGAAATGGAGATGGTGGTCGACAATAAAATTCCAAGTCAGATGATGAATTTCACGGCAGAAGATAAGATAAATCTAATATTGAGTGCTTTCGTTGTCACAATTTCGATCATTATAAGTCGGAGTGCTATACTCGACTACCAAACAAGAGAGAAAAGGGAGAAAAAATAAATTTTGTGGAGGAGAAGGAACCAGAGATTATATTGATGACTTATCACATTGATAAATCAGATAATACAAAGATGATATTTGGTATGTAGATACCAGTGCTAGTAATCATATGTGTGGCATCAGATCTATGTTTTTCGTCTAAATGAGGATTTTCATAGTTATGAATTTTGGTGATATCATCGAATTGAAGTAATGTGTATTGGTGATGTTAATATTCTTACAAAGAATGGTTTTGTCGAAATTATCTCCGATGTGTTTTATGCTCCTGGATTGAAAACAAATTTGTTGAGTGCTGGACAATAGCATGAGAAGGGTTATGATGTTTCTCTTAGAAAAAAGAATTGTGAAATTTATGATCCAGCAAGAAGGATTATTGCGGTTATTCCAATGAGTTCAAACAAGTTGTTTCCTATGAAGATTCAAGTTGCAAAATCGGAATCTTGTTTGATGGTTGAGGAGAAAGATATTTTGTGGCTTTGGCATTATTGTTATGGTCACTTGAGTTTTAGTGGATTAAAAACTCTCTAGTAGAAAAATATGGTGATAGGTCTTCCCAATTTTAGTGCTCCATCTCAAGTTTGTGAAGAGTGTGTTGTTAACAAACAATCTCGCTCATAATTTCCAAAAGGAAAATCGTAGAGAGCAAAAGGTATGTTAGAACTTGTTCATTCTGACATATGCGGACCATTAAAACCTTTTTTTAATGGGAGTAATAAATATTTGATTACCTTCATTGATAATTTTAGTAGGAAGACATGGATTTATTTCTTAAAGGAAAAGTCAGAAGTTTTGAAGGCATTCAAAAATTTTAAGGCTCTTGTTGAAAATGAGTCTGAAAGGAGGATTAAAATTCTTCGAAGTGATCGTGGTGCAGAATATTGCTTGAAAGAGTTTGAAGGTTTTTGTGATGAACAAGGCATTTGCAAAGAGTTGACAACTGTGTATATACCGCAACAAAAAGGAGTATCGAAGAGAAAAAATAGAACAATTGTTAACATGGTCAGAAGCCTTTTGAAAAAGGGTAATGTTTCGAAAGAAATCAGGCCAGAAGCTGTAAATTGGAGTAATTATAATTTAAATAGAAGTCCCACTTTTTTCGTTAAAAATATGACACCGGAAGAAGCTGATTTTCGAATCTTTGGTTGCATTGCATATGCACATGTTCCGGATCAAGAAAGGAAGAAGTTGGATGATAAAGGTGAAAAATGTGTCTTTCTTGGCATGATGAGTGGCATTTCAAAGGCTTGCAAATTATTTAATTCTGTCACCAACAAAATTGTGATAAGTCGAGATGTGGTTTTTGATGAAGAAAGTACGTGGAAGTGGACAAAAGATGATGATGGGCAGAAGCCTATGCATGTAGATGATGATGAAGTCGAGCAAATTCCGAATGTCGAGCAAGTTCCAAATGTCGAGCAACTACCACAATCTTCTGGAGAAAATGCAATTGCAATTGAACCTACTGAAAATGCACATTCTCGTCAAAGAAGACAACCCGCATGGATGACCGATTATGTAAGTGGAGATGAGTTATCCGATGACAATGCACATGTTTATTTTCTTTTATTTGCAGATTGTGATCCTCTCACGTTTAAAAGAAGTTGTTGAACACTCAAAATGGAAGAATGCCATGGATGAAGAAATGAAGTCGATAGAGAAAAATGATACATGGCAATTGGTGGATCTTCCGAGTGGACAAAAACCCATAGGAGTGAAATGGGTTTATAAAACAAAATTTGATAAATATGGCAATGTTGACAAATATAATGCTCGACTAGTTGTGAAGGGGTACAAGCAAGAATTTGGTGTTGATTATCAAGAAGTATTTGCTCCAGTTGCAAGGATGGACACTATCCGATTGGTGTTATCTATGGCTTCAGAAAATTCCTGGTCCATTTATCAATTTCATGTGAAATCAGCTTTTTTATATGGAAAGTTGCAAGAAGAAGTTCACTCTAATCAACCTCTTGGTTACGTGAAGGACGGGAGAGATAAGCAGGTGTATAAATTAAAGAATGCGTTATATGGACTGAAACAGCCTCCATGTGGTTGGTACAGTCAAATTGATGATTATTTTGCGAGAGCAGGATTTCAGAAATACGCGCATGAGCATACTCTTTATATGATGATGGAATTTGACATGACTGATTTGGGTTTGATGCATTATTTTTTTGGCATTGACGTAGTGCAATCGTCGACCGGTATTTTCATTTTACAAAAGAAGTATGCTATGCAGATTTTAGACAGATTTAAAATGAAGGATTGCAACTCAGTTTGCACTCCAGCTGAGTATGGTGCAAAGTTATCCAAAGAAGATAAACTAAGGAAGGTATATTCTACTTTGTTCAAGAAAATGGTTGGGATTTTGGTGTATTTGACGTCAACAAGGCCCAACATCATGTATAGCGTTAGCCTTATTAGTCGATTTATGGAGAAGCCGAGTGAGAATCATCTTGGAGCAGCAAAAAGAATTTTTCGCTACTTGCAGGGGACGGTTGATTATGACATTTTTTTATGTAGCCGGAAAGAGTGAAAAATTGATGGGATTTTCTGACAGCGATTATGCTGGTGACGTGGATGGTAGAAAAAGTACTTCTGGATTTGTATTTATGAGGAGTTCAAGAGTTGTGTCATGGTCATCAAAGAAACACGAGATCGTGACGTTGTCAACAACTAAAGCTGAATTTGTTGCGCCAGGGACGTGTGCATGTCAAGCTATTTAGCCTAGAAGATTGCTTGGAACACTTCGAAAACGGGATAATAACATTTAACCTACTTCAAGACCCAAATTTTTAACAAGTTCCTACTTCGAAAAAGTCAACTAACAAAATCATACCTCTCCATTAAGTTTCCTAACAAAATCATACTTTCGTCAAAAAATAGTCTATGTGGCAGCAAATCTTCCATCAAGTGTGCACAATCAGTGCCACGTAAGCTACATGTCACCTGCTTACTCAGCAAAAATGACACGTCATCATCTTTAACCTTTCTAAAAAAATTTTGCAGATTTCGGCCACCACTTTTGGCGGAGCCGCTAGGTTGGTAGTCGCCGAATTTCAAAAATTTTATATGGACAAACTTGTTTCGACGAGCTGAACGTCGTGGTGGTGTCAGATTTTTCAAATTTTGAACCGTTTACTGTAGATCTAAGCTTAAATGTGCGGTGGCCGAACCTTTAAGCTTAGATCTACACCAAACGGTTCAAAATTTGAAAAATTCGACACCACCACGACGTTCAAACAAGTCCGACCATATAAAATTTTTTGAAATTCGGCGAATACTGACCGGCGGCTCCACCAAAAGTGGCGATGTTGGTGGCCATGGGTTGGTAGTCACCGAATTTTGAAGATTTTTAATTGGCCGGATTCATTACAATGATACAAACGTTGTGGTGGTGTCGGATTTTTCAATTTTTGAACCGTTTGGTGTAGATCTAAGCTTAAAGGTTCGGCCACCGCACCTTTAAGCTTAGATCTACAGCAAACGGTTCAAAATTTGAAAAATCCGACACCACAATGACGTTCAGCTCGTCGAAACGAGTCCAGCCATATAAAAAGTACTAAAATCCGACGACTACCGATCGGCGGCTCCGCCAAAAGTGGCGGCCGGACCATCGCGGGAGTCTCCGGAATCTGGAATTTATTTGATTAAGGTTGATGATGCTGACGTGTCATTTAATCTGAGTCATCGGATGATGTGGCGTGCTTATTTGGCAATGACATCGCACATTTGACGGAAGATGGCAGCCGCATGTGCATTTTTTGACGGAAATGATGATTTTGTTAGCAATCCTAACAAACGAGTATGCTTTTATTAGTTGACTTTTTCGAGGTAGAAATTTGTTAAAAATTTGGGTCTTGAGGTAGGTTAAATGTTATTATCCCCTTCAAAAACGGTAGGAAGGTGCAACGGTGATCTATTGTGATAATAGTTCAACAATTAAAATTTCGAAGAATCTGGTTTTACATTGACGAAGCAAGCATATTGATGTTAGATTTTATTTTCTACGTAATCTTTGCAACAATGGAAGGATTGATATGGTGTTTTGCAAAAGTGAAGATCAAGTTGTTGATATTATGACTAAACCACTCAAAAGGCCTACGTTTGTCAAGCTTCGAAGGATGCTCGAAGTTTGCTCTGTAAAAGACGTCGTTCAAGAGATGGCATATTGATGTTACAATATGCCCTAAATTGATATTCAATTTAAGGGAGGATGTTAAATAATATTATGGAAGTCAGTTCTGGATAAAATTAGTAGCAATTAGTTCCTAACGGCAATTACTCCCTAGCAATTACTCCCTAAAAAATTATTTCCAAATAAAACTAATAGCAGTTATTTATGGATAAGACTTAAGACAATTATTTTTTGGATACCTATATATATGTAACATGTCAGTACAAGAAGATTTTAAGTTTTTTATTAGTAAAATTTATTCTCAAATTTATTTTCTGTAGTTTTCTTTTTTGTTTCCCGCCTTTTTCTACCACTGGAAACTATCCCAAATCGAATATATATATGTGGAAAAAAATTCACTGCTCCCATTATGTTCCTACTTTCCAATAGGAAGCTGCCAAGTTTATGATTTGAAAAGTCAAATATTAAAACTCTAATAGCATGTTTGTTTAACTTCCGTTATTTTTTTTAAAATAATACAAAACATTTAAAATGGTACTTAATCACTAATAATTTTATTACTCATTTTAAAATATAATTATCTTTTTTTTAGATTTTATGATTAAATGGTTTATATTTTAGGATATATATTGTAATAAAATACAATATATATCTTAAAATGTCAAGCCTAATCATAAAATCTAAAATATATATATGATATATTTAATTATTATTCTATTGATATTTTAATTATTTATGGGGTATATTTTTTAGTTTAAAGAAAAAAATTATTTAATTAATTGAATGACAGTGGTGCCAAACAATACTTAACTATTTATGTGGATGGTTTATTAAATTAGCTTATTTGACAACCTTCTATTGGAATGTACAGCATAATGCTCTGTTCCTAAAGGAGGAGCAAAATTTTTTTCCTATAAATAATCACACCTGATATCCAGGAGAAGATAAGTAAACCTCTTGCTATGGATATACACATGTTACTATATACAATATCTTTAGGAATTGCCAAGAAAAAGGTAAACCGCAAGTCCAATCATTTTTAATTAGAAAATCTAGATCACTCCCTTGATCGATAAATATAACATTACCTGAATTTAGCTCGCCTACATTCGCTATTAATCCCATACATACATTAATTAATTTCTCTTACAATATATAATTCTATCACAAACGTGATCGACTCATATCGATCCAACTTTTTTTGAGACGACAATGGCGATTAAGAAATTAACGATAATGATCATGTTTAGCCTTTGCTTGCTGCTTTTGGTGGTGAAAGAAACGGAAGCAGGTAAAGAAATTTCATATGGTGCCATGGGCAGAGGCGCTGCACCAGGATGCAGCAAATTACACCCCGAGAATTGCTACATGGTCCCCGCTAATCCATACAGTCGGGGTTGCGAAGCCATCAACAGATGCCATGGCGTCGGGCCTGGCGTCAGCCACAAATGATTTAGGTGGTGGTGATTTAAGCTTGTTATTAATTAGTCATTCTATTGGTGTGTGTACATTAGTCCATTTCAAACCTTTTATCAATCAATTTTGTAAGCTGGTGTCATCTTCAAAGACACAAATGTATGATACTTGAAACATATTTTTATCAACTTGTTTTATTTTGTAAATAAAATTACATTTTATATGTTTCGTAGTATGGAATTATTCATCATGTTTCCAATATCCCATCATGTAAAAAAAACCCATTAATAATGACAAAATACCAAGCAAAATCGGATAATTGAAGATAATGAAATGCAGTTTATTAAAAAACATGAATGAATGCTTCTTCAGATTTCCTACCTGTGTAGTGCAATATAAGCAAATGCCCTCTCAGCCAAACTGTACAGATGTTCAAAATCCACAGGCAAATTAATCAAAACTGATAATAGTCTAACACAAGAAACTCTCCTCTCGTGATCAAAAGTTTGAATTTTGAGAGATGTCCACCGAAATGACACCATTTTTGTTTTCAGGCAGCGATTGGAGCTGGGGTTGGCAAATACGACTCTAAGATCAATTGAGCTGGACTAGGGTGTCTGATCTCGACAACCAAATAAGTAAACTTCCACTGTTTATCAACTTTGTCTTTGAACATCTCGGCAAATACTTTCCCACCTCCATGTGGCCCACGAACATAGAAGTTAACCTGTAACGAATCAGCAAAGAAAATCAACATGGAAAGCCAGAACAAAAGAACAAGGAGGGACTGTTTGGTTTCAGCCATATTCAATTACCTCAACATGCTCTACACCATCTTCGTCGGTATAAACCCTGTTTGGAATCCGTTGGCGAGCAGCTCGGTTTCTGCTTTCACTTCCATAACCAGTAACTGGGCTTCCAATCCTCACTATGACCTGGGAAAAAAGCAAATATTTTTTGGCATTAGTTATGAACACATGAAAACAATAGAAAAAAAAATAATCAAGCCTAGATTGTTGGTCTTTAAATGATAGAATCAGCCAAAAAATTGAGAAAATTTTGAAATAATAAATAATCCGACATTCATTTTACATATTCAGAAAGAGGAGAATTCAACAAACAAAGCAACATATACCAACAGAAAGGAATCAACAAATTATCTCAACGGCAGGCAAATGATAGTTACAAACCTGACCATCATCTTGAATTCTTTTTAGAGCCTTGTTGAATATCTTGTACCTAAACATGGGAAAAAAAGGAAATATGAGAATTTGTAGTTCACGGTGAGAAAATTAAGAAATTATTGAGAAGCGAGTTGTTATTACTCTTTTGGCTCAAATATAAGCTCTTTGAAACTCCATAAGCGCAGCAGCAGCAACAGCAAGACCAGCAAGAATGACAATACTGTACGAAGCTCCCTCAGTGAACGATACAGGCTTCTCAGGGATGTGGTATGTTGGAGCATCAAACGGATCTTCAACCGTTGAAATGTCTTTTTTTGTCTGTCAAATCAATTGTTAATCCAAATTGTATATTAAAATATGAGATCATGCATCTTTTTAAAAGAGTAACTGTTATTATCACTATAACTAAGACAGTGCAACTATAATATGAGTTCAGACCTTAGATGATGGTTGGTCTGTCTCCTTTGAGCTTCTTGAAGCAAAGGATCTGGCAAATGATGGAGTTAATGTTCTTGCTCCATACTTTTCGGTGAGCTGCGATGAGGAGCGGAACTTCATAATAGCTTCTCCGAAGTGCTGACCTCCACCCAAAACATTGATCCCTGAAGTCATTCATACAAATTGTAATTGCAATATCCAGAGGCACAATGAGGAACTCTACCACAAAAGTTTACCATCAACAAAAGAAGATGGGAGACAATTTCGAAATACATGTCCCAATCTTTGTTCTAACATAGACTTCATACTCTAATGACAGTCCTCAATATATGCTTTTAACCATCAAATAACAAGACTAAATTAACAATAAGCACAGCAAATCACTATAACATACATGAATAGGTTATATATATCTTCGTCCTATAGCTAAATTAACACCCCTAAAAATCTAGCCCATTGGTATGAAATTGATTGATAATGGTCACTAACCATTAGCTCCAGCTCCAAGTGTTTCCTGCATTGCAAAAAAGAAGGATGAGAAAACAATAACTCTGCATCTTCAAAATATCAATTGGAATAGAAATCGATAGCTTCACCTTAGTCGAAGGTCTAGAAGCCATGCTAAACTGTCTTGCCGGGTTCAGTAATGTGAGCAGCTGCAAAATTACAACAAGAAAATAAAATCGCTTACAGTCACACATATCAACAACAATAAGGACTCTAATATCTAAATTCGAAACCCCAGATAGAAAAATTTACCCTTTTATCAGTGCCAGCCTTGTTAGCTGCAGCTAAACCCATATTGGATAAAGATTTTGCATTCAAAATTGAACAAAGGGCATTTTGGGACTTGATCTGTGTAGCTGCTAATTTTCTTATATGATGCATCTTCAACAACAAATTGCAATTGATAAAGAAAAGAACGGATAAACACTGTTTAGAGAGAAGATATCTTATTGTAATAATTTGTAAAGGTTTTACGTTCAGAGAGAGATTGAGAGTATGCTGCAGCCGATAAATAGCAGAGAGTCTCACAGACAAAAGTTTTTCTCAATCGGCGGACAGAAACCGAACGAGTTCGGATTCGGGGTATATTGTCTTTACAATTCATCCTTAAGGTTATACAAAAGTACAATTTAGTCCTATTTATTTGACTGTTCGACAAAAGTTGGTCATCGGTTCGGTATATGGGTCAAGAACCAACATTCCTCATTCGATTTCGGTTCAAACCTGCCAATTCAATTCAAGTACGAGAGGAAAAATAGGAGCGTTGTGTAGTAGTGGGGCAGTAACTGCCTATAACCGCCACTTTCAAACAAGACAAAATAAACAGACACGGAAACAGAAACTGAGAAAGAGTTATGTTATGTCGTTCTTCACAGTAGAGAAGAAGAAGAAGAAGAAAATGGAGTTCATGAGAATAGAAGAACCAATCAGAAAGGGACCGTGGAAAGTTGATGAAGATGAAGTCTTGATCAACCATATCAAAAAATACGGTCCTACAGACTGGAGCTCCATTCGAACCAAAGGCCTATTGCAACGAACCGGAAAAATCTTGCCGCCTCCGTCGGGTCAATAAACTCCGACCAAACTTGAAAAAGTAAGTGAACATGATCAAAATGATTTACTTTTTTAAAAAAAAAAAATTTATAAAGTTTTTGCAGTGGATGCACGTTTACACAAGAGGAAGAGAGGATAGTGATAGAGTTACAGAGAGAGTACGGGAACAAGTGGGCTAAGATCGCCACACATTTAAGAGGACGGACAGATAACGACGTTAAGAATTTCTGGAGCAGTCGCCAAAAGAGGCTCGCTAGGATTTTGCACAATTCCGCAACTTCTTCTTCCTCTTCCTCCAATGCTAAACCTGTCAAGACTAAAAGGGAAGTAAAACTTGATGTTTCACCTGTCCAAGATTTTCTTCCTCCCGAGGTATAACTCGAAAAATAATCATCTCTGGAAATCTAAATTGCCATTTCCGGAAATTTGGATATCAGGAAAAAACAGGGGGGAGTGTATTTCATTTTCCCAATGATTTGTAATTTCTTAAGCATTTTGTGATTGTTCGGTCTCTTAGGAATCTATAATCTATTTCCTTTCGAGCTAGGTTTGAAGACGAATTCTTCAATGGAGGAGGAGCCGACCTCAGAGTCTCAATCATACTCTCCACCCTTCATTTCTGACGTCAAGCTCGTTCAGCTTCCAGAGCTCTTCCAGCCAAAGTTGAACGATACAAACACTGCTCAACTCGATCAAATACTAGACCATGATGTCGAGCCTGATCAGAACCCACCACAACCGATACCTGACATGAAGTTCACTGTAGAAAGCCAAGATCTAATAACCAAACTTGACGATCCTTATTTCTTCGACGTGTTTGGGCTAGTAAGTGCAGAACAGTTTCTTATCGAACAGCCATTTCTCGAACCAGTAAGTAAAAAGAACAATAGAACGGGTGATGAAACTAACAAGCCAGTTAGCTCTTTTTTTGATGACTTCTCCTCTGAGATTTTTCGACCACATCGAGCCACTTTCAGATCCATTAGATTTGGTGAATTGTTGGAAACGAAAAAAATGCTGTTTCGTGTAGGTTTAGAAGTTTTAACTACTTGTTTCGTAGTTTTACAATGTTTGTTTAACTTGTATGCAATTCTAATTTAACATGAATTTCTCTTTCCGACAACTCAAATCACAATTCACTTTGATTCCCAAGAAAATGAGCAATTATAGTTCAAACAAGACTAGGTTTTGACAGATTCTGTCGAAAATTCATTCCACCACAACATTTTCCATTGTAAAGTTGATTTGGTTTATTCAAATTGGAATACCAGCATCCATTAAAAAATCGGTTGAATGAGTTGAAGGTGAGTAACCAATGCCGGTCTGGGTGGGATTTCGAGACACCTCAAAGTTCCCGGCAGTGAATGACTCATTTTCGAAGTTGATTTGTCGTCGTAGTTCTGCGTATGCACAATATTCTACCTCGTAAACTGTTGCTTCCTCCAAGAAAGTCGAAACTGCAATTCCGACTGCTTCCCCTGCATTGGGATAACAATAACTATAACTCAGCAATTTCAAGTTAAGGGACACTCAACTCCGACAAGATAATTAGAAATCGTTTCATTTATTACGGTTTCTGAATTCTCAAGTTCAATCATTTCAGGAAAATACAATTATTAGGTGTGCATTGTAAGAATTAAACCAAGAACAATTCGATATTTCATATTCCAGTCAAGTTCCTCAACTAGCAAGTTCAATTATTACAGCAAAAAAGGATCAGAAATCTACTAACCACTGCAATTTAACGTGAAAAGGAAAGTTTACCGTGTGTGACAAGCAGCAGATTTTCGGAAGGGTACATATCGGCAAGGGTTTTAATTATCTTTGCGTATCTACTCTTTGCCCCCAACACTGTTTCTTCCCATCTGGGCAACTGTAAAACACAAAAGAAAATTATATACCTATGTCACGTATTCTGTCATGTAATCGTAATACATACATGAACGTCCAAGCAAGCCTGCGAAAACGAAATACCTCTTGGTATACTCGTTTAACTGAATTGTCCACTATGCCAGCCGGAAATGTAGCTTCAAGCTCTGAGATATTGAAACCAAAGTCTCCATCTTTAGGTGCTACACTAGGTCTAATAGCTTCTCTATTCAGCATCTCACATAATCCATACTCGATAGAGACCTGAAAAGGATACATTTTTGAAATAAATCTTCTCAAACTTCCCAATCCATTCACACCAAGTGACTAAAGAATCTAAAACTTATTAACCCAAAAAACAGAACTTTATTCGTAAACTCCATGTTGAGCATATCGGCAGATAAGGAATCTATTAAGAGCAAATTCTCAATCGGCCAAACCAAGATCATCCCACTTAATAACACAATCACAGAGTACTATTGCATCATATCAATCAATTTCTATCAAATAACAACAACCTTTTAAACACTCTTAAATCATTTCAGTAAATAGAAAAATGAGATATCTGACTGACCTTGAGCTTGGAAGAGTCGATAGAGGTACCATCAGCCGAGCCGCCGGTTGTGGTGGCGTCAGCGACGAAGCAAAGAGCAGTGACGACTTCACGGGCAGTCTGGATACATCTAAGGAAAGGGGAGACGAAGACACGATGGATCGGGAAACCGAGTCGGGTCCGGAGCTTGTGGCCAGTGGTGTGGGCCCTGGACAGACCCTCTTCCACGAGTGGTGGGTCCCACGGCCTCGGGCCCTTGGCCACCCACAAGGGCTGGAAGTTGTCGATCCGGTCTCCGTGCCTCATTACGACGACGTTTTGGTGGTGTTGGGTTTTGGTAGGGTCCATCGTGATCGAAAGAAGAAACGCGCAGGCAGGCAGAGAGAAAGTGAGTGTAATGAGTATTGACAAGTGTAAGATACCTAGCACAGAGAGAGAGAGAGAGAGTTGTTGAATAATTGAAAAGAGTGATGATCGTAAAGTCTTCCAAAAAAAAAAAGTGATGATCGTTAAAAAAAAAAAAAAACAAGAGTGATTAAGAAATTTTATTATTCTAATAGTAAGTCTTTAATTTAATTATTATCTAATAACTAAATTAAAAATTCTTTAATTTAATTTCTAGATTATGCCATTGCCACATCTTTGTCACATAAATGAAAAGAGAGAATTAGAAATCTTATACATAAGTGAGAGATTTTTTCAATTTGTTCCAACTGTAATTTTAATTGTATATTTTACTGTCAAATCAACATTCAACACGTGATGTTTTATTAACGAATAATAATTTGACATATATATTTAAGAAGTTTGAGTTTTATTAGGAAGCAAATTATAATTTTAAATTAATAATATTATTTTTTTCTATTCTAATTAGGAAAAAAAATACAATAAAAATCTAATAATTCTTAATAAAATTCTAATAATTAATTTTTCCTAATAAAAAGAAATATAATAATTTTATTTCTAATTAATTTCCTATCTATTATTTAAAAAATTATTCATAATAAATTTTTTTTCTATTCCTAATTAAAAAGGACACATCTTCTTTTTTTTCCTATTCAAACGTACATATTATTGAAAAATTCTTCCTAATTAAATTATAATATATATAATATTTTTTTTTTTCTAATTTTTTCATTAAACTATTATTCCTCATAAAAACCCGTTATATTTTTATTTTTATTCTTAATTAAAACGGACATATATTATTTTTCAAATAATGGGAACAATTAAATTGATTGGATGCGATTATAAATTTTATTATGAAATCAATCTTGATATATAACTTTTAGGTTTTGCTACGTTTATTAAATTTGAAAACAAAATAAATTTTAATTTAATAGGATTGTAAATTTTGAAATTAAATCAAAATAATTATAACTGCTATAAAGTTAAAATAATTCTCTTTGAATATAATATTTTACATAAATTTAATAATACTTAAAAAAATAATTATTATATAATTTTTTTATATAATATATATTTAAATTATTAATTTTTAAAGGTATAAATTTTTTTATCAAACGGACGAACCCATTGACTAGTTAAAAATTAATTCTCCTAACCATAAGTTTATTCCTCTTCAAAAAAAATTTAATCATATATATAGACCCACAATTATATATATATAGGATCCAATAGTATATAATAATATATATAAGTCAAAACTATACTTGGTTATTTTTAAACAAAAGTCATGTGCATGTGAGATCATAATATAGGGGCGAGAAGTCTCTATGGAGGCCGTCTCTAAATAAAAATTGTCATGTAGATTTTCTCCAACGTAAATTGTAATCTCTGAAATTTGTCAACTAGATTCTAGACTTGCATTGAAGTTGGTTTAATCCCAATAACTCGATAATATCCTATTAAAATTAGATCTAAGTTATCCAACTTATTCTAGAACCCTACTCCACTTAGCAAAATCATAGGCTAGTACTCTTAACTCTCGTTCCCAACCTTTTAATCCTGTAAAACTTATGACAACAAATCGAGATCAGAGTGGAGTCCAACCGCCTCTCAAATATCCTCTCTCAATAAATTGTTTGTGCGAAAAGTCCTACTGAAAATCCATCCTCCTTTTATAGCTCATTTGTCTTGCTCATCACTCAAAATAATTGATAATAGAATCATATATGAATTGGTTTAATCTCCTATAATTCCCTAATCTTGATTTTTTACTTACCATATATATATATTGTATCAACATAATTTCTTGATATACAAGAAACACTATTTCACTTTTCCTTTTACACCAATTATTCCAGTTTCTTTAATTTCCTTTTCTGTTGATAGACATCGATACACCAATAATATCATTGATCTTTATTTTCGTTTGTGATCAATGTCCTTTATCTTCCTGATCTTGGCTTGGAGAAGAAGTTTTCAATCATAAACCATCGATCTACCCATTTCATCAATCCTGTTTGCTCATTTTAAAAAGAAATTGATCGTCAATTTATCCACTTTATCAATTTTTATCTCATATGCTACTTCTATTACCCAATACATTTATTTTATATGCTTAATATATTGTAAAGTTTTAATATTACAATTATTAATCTTATTCCTAACTAACTAACTTATTATATTAAAAAGAAACAATCCTTATAATTTCAATTTCAACGTGTTCTATAATCAAGTCATATGCTGATTTGATTATCAGGTCATATGCATTCACAATTTGGTTCTCTATATATACCGCCTAATCAAACTTTATGAAATAATAAAATCATTGTTCTCTTTGAAAGTTCGTCTTAGCATAGTTCACACATGATATTCACTACAAACACATATGGCGTCAACCTCCCATGACCTGAATCCCAAAGCTAACCCTTTCATCCATTCATTGACATTCCTGACGATGATAGATGGCTCTATCCGACATTCCCCATTGGAAAAATGTGTGCCGAGCGACATATTCGATTTTATTTTTTAATAAGTTAGTTTCAAATGCAACACAATTTAGATTTCTTTCAAATGTTATCTTAAATTGCATCGCATGCATGGTGATTTTTGGTATGAATTTTATTTTATTTTTTCATTGTATGGATAGGATGTTCGGACAACCATGTGTTGTCCTTATCTACATGGATGACCGAATGGCTAGTCCACGCTTCGGAAAAGTCATGTTCACCATGTCCACTTTTCTTAGAAGTGTCCTGAACGGCTACAAATCGCGTGACTTTTGTGATCGATGGGAGGCAGATGTGGGTCAAGAAGTTTGACCGGAGCTAGGAGGAATACAGTCTACAACTACACTTTGATGGTGGTCACCGATCACCGAGTGGAGGGGACAAGTGCTATCCATCGGTTCTAATTTAGCTTTAAATAATAGTAGTATGACAACCATATTTCCTTTTCTTTTTCCTTTACTTCATTAGGATATAATTGCATTGTCACCAAAATAATTCCAAATAATAATATTTTATTTTGGTCATAAATTTCTCAAATATATATATATACATATATATGCAATTCAAAAGGTCTATTTTATCAGACTGAAATTGCATCCAAATGGACTATGTTCGCTGGGAATCGGTCGATTTTGACTAAAACCGAACCGAACCGATCATAATCGGTTTTCGAAAATCAAAACCGATACAGACCGATTTTCGTTCGGTCGATTTCGGTCGGTTACTTAGTCGGGCGGTCGGCTTACCAAATGACCCAGTTTTTTTTTTTTTTTAAGAAAAATTTGTTGACTTTTCATTATTTAAGCCAAAAATTCTCAGCTCAATTTTAGCAATTCCCAACTCAATTTTAACGTCTAAACTCTATTCCACCCTTCAGAATTTACAAATCACAAGCTTAAATCGGTAATGGTACTAAAAAAGACTGTTTTCAAAATTAATTAAGCATCAATCGTCAAGGCGGCGGCGGGTCTAAGATCAGTTCAGTGAATCCTTACACCGTTCTAGATCTTCCATCTTCAAAGCAGTCATTGTCGCATTCGTCATGGCGGCGGCGACGAGGAACATAACTAGAGCGACGGCGTTTCGCCATTTGAGGTCTGTTTCGACATGAAGAGCTTGATTAGTACTCGATTGGGAGCAGGTGTACAAGAAATCGATCTGATTTTGCAAAAGAAAAACACGATCGAGAGAGGCTTGAGAGAGATTTGAGAGTTGAGAGAGACTTGACTGAGTTTTGAGTCGTATCTCGATCTGAAGTGGGTGGCTGAAACGAAGAATGTAGAAAGTAGTAGTTGGGTTTACTGTTATAGTTATTACTTTATACTTGGGTTGGGCTTTTACTTAAACACGGGTTGGGCTTTTATTACTTAATTTCGGTTTGGTCGGTCGGTTATCGGTTTTGTCGGTTTTCAACGGAACCGAACCGACCACAATCAGTTTTCGAAAATAAACCGAGATCGACTGAAAAATCGATCGGTTCCGATCGGTTTCGGTCGGTTCGGCTTTTTTTCCCCACCCTTAATGTTCGCCACATGTGGAACATTATTATATTCTTATAAACAATAGACCTTTTCAATTTCAAATTTAATTACAATTCAATTGCAAATTTTATTGTCAAATTAACATTCGACGCATGACGTTTTATTAACGAATAGTAATTTGACATATGTATTTAATTTTTTTGAATTTAATTAGGAATAAACTTATAATTTTAAGTCAATCGATTATTCTTTTTTCCTATCGTAAATAGGAAATCAAAACACAATAAAATCATATGGATTCCTAATAAAATTCTATCAATTACTTTTTACTAATATAATAATTTTATTCCTAATCAATTTTCTATCTATTATTTAAAAATAAACATTCCTAATAAAATTTAAATATTCTTTTTTCCTATTCCTACTCTATTTTTTCCTTTTTCAAACGGACATCTTATTAAAAAATTATTCCTAATTAAATTATAGTATATATTATTTTTTTCTTAAATTATTATTCCTCATAAAAACCTATTATATTTTTTTCATTTTAATTTGCCATATATTATTTTTCAAACAATAAGAACAACTAAATTGATTAGATGCAATTATAAATTTTATTATGAAATCTTGATACATAACTTTTACTTTTGCTATGTTTATTATTTTGAAAACATTTTTTTTTTAAATTTAATAGGATTGTGTATTTTGAAATCAAATCAAAATAATAATAACTAATATATAGTTAAAATATTTTTTTGATAGATTTAATAATATTTAATACAAATAATTATTATATAATTTTTTATATAATATATATTTAAGTTATTAGTTTTTTAAGGTACGAATTTTTCGTTCAACGGACGGCCCATTGACTAGTTACAATGAATTATGGGAACAAAAGAATCTAGGTGCGCCAACATATGAACAAGCTTGTTTTCCTCCTCACTTAATGAAATAAAAGCGACAACTCTTAAAATAAACCAATGCCTTGTGTTCGATGTCTACAATAGTATTCCCACAGCTAGCATAATTTATTATTTGCAAATTGTCCTCTATTCAGGAGCATCTCATACATGGTAATAACTTTCAAATCACCATGATAAATATTAAGAGCATACACTCATATTAAAGACTAAAATTGGCAATAATAGACCATGCCATAGGTCTTCATCATAAGCTTTAGCAACTCCGATGAGTGATTCGACTAATCCTTTCATTTTTTTGAAAATATTCTATAATAGACATGCTGCCCTTCTTGGTTTAATGATTTGGCGAATAATGTGGAGAGCCCAACTTTTTGATTGAGCAGAATACATGTTGTTGAGCGAGGCCTAAACAGTTGCAACATTTTGTGTGCCGAACCTAAGCAAGCACGCAAAGGGTCAACGATCGGAGAAGGCAACCTAACAAAATTGGTATTTTTGTGTCCAAAGATGATAATGAGGGTTGAGGTGAACGCTACCATCAACAAAAATATATTGAGCCGGATGAGGAACTCCCCCTCAATAGTCTTAGGAGCTCATGACCACGCGCAAAAGACAAAACATTTTTAGACCATAGAGAAAAATTGTACTATCAAGCTTGATTGAGATGGCAAGATTGAAAGCATGAAGATGTGAAATGATATTACCATATTTGGAGATGATTAATTGGTTGTTGATTTGATGGAACTGAGCCATCTTACGGCAAGGATTGTGATCTGAATTGCCCAAAATTCAATCCTCCTCCTCCTTATCTAACGGTCGATGAGAGGGTAGAATCGGGATACTATGTGATGATTCACTAAATTGTAGATTCCTTCAAATCATAGTGGAGCTTAAACTTAGTGTCAGGTTACAGAGGGATCAACAAATTTAGAAAAAGTAAAGACACAGTCAGTTGAGTTTGAACTAACAATTGGAACCGAGGTTTGGGTTTTTGTCGTCATTGAAGAAAAGCCAAACCCTTAGTGGTGTAGCTCTGATGACATGTAGAATAGGCTATAATATGCTAAAAGAGGTTGTAGCTTCCGTGTTTTATTGAATGAATAATACGTGAGGTACAACAAGCTATTTATAGAGCATGATAGAATCAAAATAGGAGTATGTAGCATAATAGATAAATTAAATCATAACAGCAAATCAAAACCGAATAGACTAAGTCTAAGAAGGAGTCTTATTTGATAATACTTGCAACTCTTCTCCAACACAACTCATTAATGAAGATTTCTCTTATTTTTCAAGAGTATTATTCATGGGCTATTTAGGTTTGCACCACTTCACTTGGTCTCTAGGAGTAGTTGGGCTACCAAGTTTAAGACATGCTACCCCTCAATTTGAGATTCAACTCGATTGATCGCCTTGGATTTTAATTGGGATATTTATCAAGAAGTCGTGTGCGAGTGAACTTGAGGGCAAAAAATTAGAGTTTATAAATGTAAGGGCTTAACAAAGTGCATATGAAAATCTCAAGGGCATGCATGTTTAATATTTCAAGCTAAGATTTTTTTGTTTCTGCTTAATGTTATAGGAAATGTTACTTTAGCCTTTAATAGAGTAATCGCATGTCACATAAACCATCAAGATTTATCGTGCTTGTGTAACATTCAAACCCTTCTAGCTAGTCATGTGAACTTATATAAAGACTTTTCACATTTTAATTACTTTCAAAATTGAATTCGGGATATTTCATTAAAGTGAGACAAAAGAAAAGATAGATTTAATTTTGGAGTAATATTTTTAATATTTTTCTTATATCATTATGGTTTAATATTTTATTTTTTAAAACTTTAAGATGCTTTCAGATTTTGTTTAATATTTATTTTATTTCTTTAAATTGCAATATTTTTCCCGAACAATTTGGGTGGAATTTTCATGTAGACAATACTCTTATAGGGAAGATATTTTACTAAATAGGATGGCAAAATACTTTTCCTTTAGTCATTAAATTACTTTTCTATATGAAATAAATCATATATTTTTCCTAAATAAATTGAGAGAAATAATCCCCATTATATTCACCTACTTACTTATTTTCTCGTATAAGGTAAGATGAGACTTTTCTCCTAAACAAAAGATATATCTCTTTATATGATAAGATAGTTTTATCTCGAACATGAATTAAGCTTAGACTGTTGAATGTATATGAAATATCTAAAATATTTGATGATTCATATTTCTAGCAAATAAAAAAAAAAGGGTTTCGATTAATATGATGATTAGAGTAAGTTTTGGATTCCCAAATTGCAAAGATTTTTTTTTACGACAAACTTTCCACGTCAATATTGCATAGTCTAATAGCACCACAAATTAAACTTACTCGCAATCCATATAACATAAGCATGAAAATCTTAATGGTAAATAGAGTCTCAATCTGCCCAAACATGCGACAATAAATTTCCATGCGTGGTAGAAATACAAATTTGATTTGGGTAGTACTGTTGTAATTTGTATGAGAGTGTGAGAGAGTGGAGGAGAATGAAATGCAATTTATTCAATCATGACGTTAACTCAGGTAGCGGTGAGTATAACAAAGAGAAAAAAAACGACATTTTGATTCTCGCATCCAAAAAATAGAAGATGGTCATGGCAATTTTGAGAAATATAAAAAAAGTCTGGCCGAATGGAATTTATTTAAAATAAAGTCTAGTGATCTCGCATCTATAAATTAATGGCAAGCGTCAATACCCCTCCTTCCAAAAGTAGTGGAGGATCTTCCCTCATGAAATTTCTTACAACACATATGTCGACCTCCATTCAGAATAAACATCTTTGACTCCTCCCGGCCACCATCAAGTACCATAAAAGGGATGTAAGACCACTTGAACAACACTTTTCCGAACAACGGCCCACGCACATCTCCTCGGTTGTCCACATATACTCTCTCCACACATCGACCAAATTTTCTGTTCATGCATGTCAATAAAAAAAATATCATTAGAATATCATTAAGATCAAACCCAATTGCTCTAACTCCTAGACACATATATTTGATCCATGAACAAGTTGGATGTTGCAACAGGGATCATATATATATATATACATTTTATGAAAATACTAATAAAATATTACAAATTAAATAAGTGTTATTTATAACATAAATACTATAATTACATTGATTACAATGTAGGTTAGATTAGCTAGCATGATCCTCACTAAGATTACTAATACTAAATTTCAATCATTTATAATACAGATATAAATTACATATAATAATAATATATAATTTGTACCCCTCAAAGAAGCATCGAATTTCATCTTCAGTGATTGGATACCCATTCGAGAATGTCAGAAATAAACAACGATCGCCATCAGTTATATGGCAAGAAGGGTCAAATGCAGGAGCATAAGCGTTTAGCCCCGTATAATAACTCCCCGTATGACCAAAACCTTCTTGTCTCATTCTTGAATATTGCATCTCTCGACAATGATTAGAGGGGTGCTGGGGAGGGGAAGAGAGAAAGAAAGAGGATAATATTTTTTACTATCTGATTTGGTGACTTATATTGTGAAGAATTACTATGTTTTAAGGAAACAATTCGTTTTTTCCGCTCAATGAAAGGTTCTATTTTTGCTTAGTTCAAGCCTTCAAGGGGCTATGTGTACTTCTTTGTTTTGGCGGGATATATTGTTTTGCTAAATGGTCTACAAATGATGTGAAAATATTATTACCCGATATGGTTGATGTAGATGATTTGTTGTTTAATTTGGTGATTTATATTGTGAAGAATTATTATTTTTTGAAACACAGAGACAATTCGTTTTTGCCGCTCAAAGAAATGTTCCATTTTTGCTTAGTTAAAGCCTTCAAGGGGCTATGTATTTCTTTATTTTGCCGGAATATATTATTTTGCTCAACGGTCTATAAATGATCTGAAGAAATATTATTACCGTGTATGGTTGATGTTGGTGATATAGATAAGCCAACTATTTACTAACACATCATGAGTCACATGAGGATTTTTAATGTGCTAAGTTGTTTGCATATGTTTTACTTTCGTTTGTTTATTTCGATTGACTTTGTAAATACATTTAACTTACATTGTCTAATATTGATAAAATCATAAAAGTAATTATTTATTAAAAACATGAAATCAAAGATTTTGTCTTCATAATACTTTCCTTATTTAATTTATACTTTGTTAAGACAATACTTTCCATAAATAGAATAAGTATTTCAACATAACTTTCCATGTATATATGTATATATATAAGTGCTCAAATTCAATCAGAAAATAAATAAACAGTATAGATCGATCATGTCTAAGATATGTCATATGGATCAATGTTTTAATCCATAATCAATATTAATTATAAATAAAGGACATGGATTGAAATATGAATCAATGGCTTAGATTAAAACAGACTTAATCCAACGGATGAGTATTTTGCAAGCAACGTTCAATCTTTTTTTATGTGCAAATATTACAAGATTTATGGAAAATCCACAATCAATGGTCAAGTGTTATCCAAATAAAATGAAAGATAGAGATCATGATCATCTTCACATATAAATATGAGATCCTTTCCTCATTTCTAACCTACACACAAACAAGAGAGAGATAGTTGTAGAGAGAAGAATTCAATACATCTCAGTGTTACCCGATCTTCATAAATTCTTATACGAGCTTGATCGTATAAGCAATTAAACTCGGACTAAGAGGTTGAGATAACATAAGGCATAGAGAAAATGATATTTTTAGTTAGAGTGACATATACTACAGACGAACCTTAGACGTAATTACTAAGGTTGAGGGGAGAGATTCATATTGAGAGGGTAATTAGGCCTGAGGTGATCTAATGCGATAGACCCTTAATAAGGACGATGTATCCACTTTCGGCTTATTGCCAATCCGTACAGTGAGCTTGTGGTGTAGCATTATGATCCACCCATACAAGGAGTGTCACGCCATAGTAGTATCATGCAATTGTGGTTTCGTACATTTTAAAACCTTGGTAAATACACCAAGGGAGGCGGAACATCGATATCAAATCTATTCCTTGATGTCACCACTTGTCTGTAATCTAGTTGGTTTAAGATTGAACTATCAAAGATAATTAAACTCAATATGCTTTAAAGACGCTTTTTATAAACTGTCACCACAATTGTATTGTTGTGATAGTCACCCTTACAATGAAGTTAAAAAAATAAAAGAATTGTCTTTCACTATTGTTCATTGTTAGTATAACAATCTGATGAGCTGATAGTGCGATGACCTATTTGTGTTGTGAGTCTCTCGTAGAGATGGGAGTTTGAGTTGAGACTTGAGATTGAATCAATTATAACTATGTCCGAGTTAAACTGATTCAACTCGACTGACGTGCTAACAGTAAGTCTCTTCTATAATGAGATCTAGAGACTTATGAACGAATCAAGAGAATGATACTGAAAGGAGCATTTGTGCCGATTCGAATAACGACAGTAACTCTAGGACGAGTAACGGCTCGTTTAGTTATAAACTGTCACCACAATTGTACTGTTGTGATAGTCACCCTTACAATGAAGTTAAAAAATAAAAGAATTCTTTCACTATTGTTCATTGTTAGTATACGATCAAAGTAATTGATCAACGAACAATCTTTCATTACAATAAGAAAAAAACAAGTAATAAGTAATTATTTCTTTCAAGTTAAAGTAATGAAATTTGATAGCCCTAACTCTTTTTCGACTAAGCCACCTAATGTGACAACTCAACATGTTACAAATGAAACCTATCTAATAATCACTTATATATATAATTCCTTTTTAACGAAGTGATTAATAGATTTATAATGATCTACTTAAGAATATAGTAGAACATTGGTAATTAGATCAGTACAGAGTAAATAGTTTATGATATATTGATTAACTCTGAGTATAATAAACTGTAATGAAATCAATACTAATATTATTAATAGTGAATAGAGGATTGTAGTTATTTGATACCTGGCTCATTCTCCTTTCAATATAGTAACTATCATGTGCATTACAGGGACCCCTTAAAAAACTAGTAGTTTAATAGTAACTGAACCAGTACTGACAAAAACGTTTACAATCTGACGATAAACCAGGTGCAATAAACTATAATAGAATGATTCACTGGAACTGAACCAGAACTTACAATGCGAGTTTACGATCTAGAGATGCACCTTAGTCTGGTAAACTGATGACGCCTAAGTTTCTCTTCTAAATGACGGTGGAAATCAAGATTTAGCATAGAATGATAATGGAATAGTTTAGTTAAGTTGATACTGAACTAGTGTAAGATGGACTGATTTAATTTAGTTGAGACTAAACCAGTATCGTCTGATCTGATTCAGTTTAGTTGCTACTGAACCAGTACCGTCAGGAATAATTTATGCTATGGAGATCTGATGATCTAAGAATCTAATGAGCTGGTAGTGCGATGACCTGTTTGTGCTGTGAGTCTCTCGTAGAGATGCGAGTTTGAGTTGAGACTTGAGATTGAATCAATTATAACTATGTCCGAGTTAAACTGATTCAACTCGACTGACATGCTAATAGTAAGTCTCTTCTATAATGAGATCTAGAGACTTATGAACGAATCAAGAGAATGATATTGAAATGAGCATTTATGCCTATTCGAATAACGACAGTATTTCTTGGATGAATAACGACTCGTTTAGTTATAACAGCGAGTGTTGGTGCTGGCGGAAACAATCCTGAGTCAAATACTTGATTCGATCAGTATTTCTTAATCGTAACTGTGGAAGAACAGTTTGTGCTAATTATTTAATATCAGTAGGTTGAACTGTTGTAGCATATAGACGTTGTTGGTTTTGTTGGCACAAGTATAGATTCAAACAAAAACAAATCAAAAATATAATGAGAGATAACACGAGAGATTTCAATTGCAAACACTTTGCTCTTTATTGATATCGCAATTCAGTTTGTTAACGAACACCTACTTCTGCATGTAATTTAAATCAAATAGAAGTTCTTATAGTTATGGGAGATTGCCTTCGAAATTAACTAGGAGCTGTACACAAGCCGTACGCTCAACTACTTCCAGTAATTTTCTAATCTCCTAATAATGCTATACCTAGGTGACACAACCTAATCTAGGACTCCTATCCTACTTAGTGGGACCGACTAGTTCTCTCGACTCTTCGTTCCCAACCTTAAGAATTGATGAAACTATGACAACAAACAGAGGTCCGGATCGAGAACCCCTCCCTCTTTAATATCCTCTCACCAAATGTTGTTTGTGGAAAAATCTTCTATTGGAAGTTTTCCTCTTTTTATAGGTGAGTCATGCCTTGTTCGTCACTCAAGACCTGATAGCGTTGATCTGTTTTGATCTATTCTGATTGCACTTGACGTCTTGATTTGGATATCTAATTTCCTATTTGATACTTTCTTTAGCTCCATGCCTGCTATACTTCGTCCAGTGAGAAAAAGATCATATGTGATCCCATTTCCTTTTATATACGATAGTAGATGCTTGTTCTAGTAGGAATAGGTTAGAACACGATCAAATGTGATCCTGTTTCCTTTTATATTTGATATGAAAGAATTATTTGAGTCAAAATAAAATGATTTGATTATGTTTCCTTTTCTATTTTACACGCTTTTGGTTTAGTAATATTGTATCTTCGATTTTGTTTCCTTTTAAGCTTTTTGTCTCTCCCTGATCTTCTTCGATTAATTTTTTGGTGAGAATCGTCCTCAATTTATAACCTTTGATCTTGAAACCTCATTGATCTCAAACTATTTGTGGGAGCATATCCTTTCCATTGATGCTTCCATCGTGGCGATCCAAGTGATGATTTTCTTGTAAGCTTTCATCCCTTACGATACTTAATGATTGCATTATTATTTTTTATAACAAACATATATTAATAAACCAAAGTGTCACATAATGTTCGATATTTCATTAATACAATTATAAATCTACTTATAACTGATTACTATGTCAAAAAGTGACAATCTAACTCTATATGTGTGTGCCGATTTATGTAAATGCCTAGATGTAACACATGTCTTAACAACATACATTACTACCCATTGCCATACCTTCTCTTACCATAATTGGCCTATTCGATTTGATTCCCATATGATCTTCCCTTTCTTCATTTTTCTTCCTCATGCTACATCCTATTGATCTACTCTTATAACTTTAGCAAGGAAAATCATGTATGGCTCCAATGTCATTCCAGCTCAGAGGAGTCTAAATCTGTCCTTATGGCTATTTCTTGGTCTAAACAAATGCTTCCTACTCATAGCCTGAAATGGTGGAATCTTGATCCTCCATGTTGATCATCAGCCCACAAGTGTATACCCTTGACCTGACAACAAGTGGAACTGGACCATATTGAGCAACAACAAGTCCTCATTGTCGGAGTTGTCAAGGTTGGAGCTCTTGAACAGACAAAATTAATCGAAATATTAATGAAAGATATCTTGTATGTAATAGAATTAAGGTCAAAAGATGATAATTATTACCATTAGCGCTTGTGATGAAACATGGTTATTGGTCACCGTAGCATCGAAGTAGTTGTTTTTTCTAGCCTCTACTATTAAATCCGACCTATTAACGTCGACATCTCTCGTAATTGAATTAAGGTCAAATGCATTCATGTTACGAAGGACCCATTCATCACGAAGTCCTACAGATTTATATTGCCCGTTTCAAATATCGTTATAGGAGTAGACAGATTGGTTCCCTCCACAACTAAAGAATAGAATCAAAGACTTGTTCCCACTTTCAAATTATGTTCATGGCAGAAATTTGAGAAATCGATAATGGATAATCTGGTACTCAAGCCTTGACTGCTTTGAAGACGGTATAAACAGATAGAAGAGGGTTCTTGATGTGGCAAACTGAGGTGAATTTTTGTTGCAGTTTCGCTGCTTGGAATTTCAGTCAGCCAAGTCCTTGGCAATAACTAAAAATACAAGGAGATAATAATAACATCAATAAATCCTACTGCTTCTTTGGTATAAAGCCTGTCATTGGCTTGGTTCCATGATATTTTCATCTGTAAATGTTACATCATTTTGTGGCTTGAAAAGAGTAAAAACCAACGTCAAGTAAACGGAGAGTAAACCAACATAACAACTAAAACTAGAAACTACAATAAGCAACTATCATAGAGTAAATGAGGATGAATCTATATACTTCCAAATGTGTCAATTAAACCAACATAGCAACTACAACTAGAAACTATCACAGTCAATAAAAGTCGATGAACAATAAACCATAAACACAAATTAACAACAAATAGATCGCAAAACAGAGTGATTGAGAGTAAATTACAAATCTTTTAGAAAATAAAGGAGAGAAATTAAACCAACGACGAAAAAATCAAAGAGTAAACCATTGGAATTAGAGATTTTCATCAAGTTCTCCGATCCAAATTAGAATACATGAAAATAAATCAGAATACTTCCAAAATTGTCAATTACACTAACGGAAAGAAATCTTTTTTCCATTCGTTAAATAGTAACTACAATACAATCAATTGCACGTACATGCAACCTTCTATTTATTCATCAAAATCACACAAGAATAAACATTCATCCACAACACTGACAACAAACCATAACCTCAAATTAATAGACAAGTTTAGATGAAGATTGTACCTTTTAACGAATTTGGTTGCCGCTCCAAAGAAAAACTTGAGAGAGAGTGAGAGAATTAGAGGTTGAGAAGTGAGAAGAGAGAGTTGTGGCTGAGAAAATTAATAGTATGTTCGTGTTTTCCAAGACGATAAGGGGAATCTGAAAAGTTAATTAATCATCAACGCTGTCCACGTTTTATAATTCGTGGTTTATTCTCCTTTTACACCATGCTTTTTTCCCGTTGCAAAAAAATCGTGGCGTAAGGTATTTTACTCCACGGTTTTTCACTTGTGGCAAAAAAATTTAAACACGCTTACGAAAGCTTGACCATAGATAGCCATACGCCACAGTTTTTGGACCATGGAGACGTGTACCGTGGCGGTAGCCCTATAATCTACGAGTGATTTATGGTATATGGTACACTAGGAAACTAGTGCAACCCTAATAGGATAGTATATTGTTACAAATGATAACTTTAAAGATTGGAAAAGTACCCTTGTTTCCGGGTTTAGCAAGAAGCATAACTCCATTTATGTATAATTATCATTAGCCGAATACATAGCCACAAGAATGTATTGCACTCAACTCCTTTGGATGAAGCAAATGCTTAGTGACTATGGAATTAAAGAGAAAAAGCTAGTAATCCTATGTAAGGACACTAGTTATGAAAAATGTGTCATAACAGAACTAAACACATAGATGTAAGGTATCATTTTACACGATAATTAATAGAGCATGGAATAATTAAATTAAAACACATTCCTAGAAAAAATCTACTACCAAAAATATTTACAAATAATTATAAGAAAATAGGTTGGAATTATTAAGAACCAAAATAGGAATATGCATATTAGAAAAATAAATATTAACCATAGTAATAAAAAAAATATACATTATTGACAAATAACTATAAAGCCTAGCGGTTGGTGTGTTACACTCAATTATATGAGATGCCGAGTTCGATCCTACCATCCGTCTATATTTTTACCAAATGAAAGATTGGGCTTGGACTTTATCTATATTTGTGATATGTCTTAACCTAACCATTCTAAACTTTTTAAATTCTGATTTTTGTTGCCTCTCTATGTCTCACATCTCTGGTTCTATGTCAAACGATCAAAAGTATGAAAATAATAATTGAATCAAGATAATTAAAATATCACGTAGGAACTTGTAATTTAGGTATGTATGGTGTAATGTGTATTATGTAGAGTGAGTGGAGTTATTTTACTCTCTTTTTTTCTGAGACTTCAAATTTAGTGGTTGTTGCTTAGTTTTGTTAGTTAGTTGGTCTTTGTTTTGAGAGCTAGTACTTAGTAGATGATTGATGAAATTGATGATTGGTATTTGGTGAATGATGATGCTTATGTGAGCTTGTGCTTAATGTTAATAGATTTTTACAAACAATTAAATCTGTAAAGTTTTAAAATTAGTCCAGTAGGTAGCCATTATCACTTATCTATAGACAATATAAAAATTGGATTCATTATACTCCTTATTCTTAGTTCTCTCTCTTTATATGAATTGTTAGGTGGAATTGTCTAAAATAAAAAGATTATGGAGTTTTTAAGCCAACAAAAAGAAAAAGAAATGTTGATGATATACAAACAAAATAACATGTTGCCAATGAAGTGCCTACTTTAGAGTTTGAACACTTATTCAACCACCTCCTTCTGTAAAAGTTAGAGAATCTAGAAAAAATAAGATATTAATCTTATTTTTTTGATTCGTGAATTAGAAGAGCGTCCATCAATTTAGGAATATCTAGCCAATCTAAGAGATGAAATTGGTATGGAATATGTTCATCATCAATCCATCAAAATTTTATGAATAATTATCCCCTCTCTGGCCAGCAAATCATCATCGCCAATTGGTTCAAAGCTTTTCCCTGAGTAGAATACTCAAAAAAAATGGACGCTCCATTTTTTCCCTTGCTATTATTTTGCTAAAAAATCTATGTCATTCACTTTGAAAGGATTCACTAAGTGGCAGGGGCGGAGGATCCACAACATTTGATTAATATGTGCAAGATAAAATAGACAATAATATACGTCAAAATAAAAATTATAGATCATAATTTGATAGCGTAGTTATAAATCAAAATATAAGAACTTAAACTTCCGATTACATCTAAATCGCAGTTAATCTCTACGCAGTGCCATTCTTTCTTAATATTGCATGATTTTTTCAAGATCAATTTTATCAAATATATCTTTTTCGATATAAGTAACCATGCAATCATTTTAACCAATGATTTCCCATGCGATTGCAGATTCGGCTATTTATGATACTCATAGCTGAAAAAGTCCTTTCAACACTTGCAATCGCCACCAGTAGGATCAAAGCTAACTTCAAAAGCAAGAATACCAAAGGATACACGATATGTCTTCTAGTTTCCACCAACTTTAAGGAAAGATAATTTATAACTTCAAGTTTCGCATATCCAGAATATAGTTATCAAGTCGATTATAAAGTTCCATAAGCTTAATAGGAGAGAAGTCTAAAGGATAAAATTCAAAAAGCCCAATCAATTTCTTCCTATCAAATAGTATAAAGAATTCCTTAGAATCAGTCTTTCAATACAACGAAGCATTAATAGTCTCCATGAAACGATCATTCAATACTTGAAGTTGTGTATCGAGCACTCTATAAAATAACTCAATGAGAAAGTGATGTAAATTTGATACTTCCTAAACATTACACCTTGATTCTCTTCCTTGTGGTTGTAGCACAAAGATATCATTTATTTTCAGAATTACAATTTTATTTTGATCACAAAATAAAGAAACTTCACCAAGCAAGGTGCCCCAACCATCATTCCTCATGCTTTGCAATTTAGCTTGGACACTCTAACTAAATTCATATGATTCACAATATCTTCATCACTTCTTTGTAATGCTTGAGACAAATCATTAATAATCCCCAATATCCTTTTCATTAAGTGTAACATAAAGACAAAGTCAAAAGAATTCATAGATATAAAGTAAGAGCATGCCTCACATCTTTAGTTTGAATTACTATCTTTTTTCACAGATTCAAACACATGAATTATTAATAAAAATGACGAAAATAAACTGAGTATTGTACCATAATGTGTGCCCCATGGAGTGTCTCATGCTTTCTTAACAACGCTTTCGTGATTCTTCGCAAGTCCTCTTGAAATTTTTTCACTTTGTAACAAGATTGTCAAAGACTTAAAACAGACTCAAAACAATTTTTATTTTTCCAAAACGTAAATACGAAACGTAATGCAGAAGATAAAGACGAAATGTATTATAATATTTTTGAAAAGGAAAAAAAATACAACCAATTATATAAAAAAATTTGACAAATTAATAGAAAGTACAAGCATCAATAACTTAATTAAATCTTACCTTTAATGAGATCACAACAAACTAATAGTGTTTTGATGTAGAAGTACCTATTGGGTCTCTAATTAATGGGTTGGTGCAATATTTCTTTAAAGAACAACATCTTTTTGAATTATTTAAAAAAACACATTTTTGAAATGTCGTTTTTATGTTTCTATGTCTTAAGACGACGTTTTAAGCCAGGGTTTTTTCCAAAGATTGACATGAAATGCTTTGGTGGAGCTGTTTCTACTTCCCAATTCACATCTTTAACAACCTTACTTTGTAATGCTTAATTCTTTCACTTTTATGACTTGACTATCACGAAGAATGTATCTACAGTTGCATGAAACTCTAACAACATTTCAAATATTAGAAATTGATTTACAAAGCCAATCCATTTCTTTTTTTTCTGCAACACCCACTAATGCTAATTCAAGTTGATGAGAAAAATAATGAACATAAAATTTACTCCCCCTCTCTTTCAAGATCAAGCTAGTGAGGCCATTAAATTGACCCGTCATATTATTTGTACCATGATATCCTCATCCTCGAACACTAGACAAGCTCAAATTATGCTTTGCCAACAAGGATTTTAAATCCTTTTTTAATGATTATGCTGTTGTTGAAGAAAGATGAACAATGTTAAGAAATTACTCTATAAAGTTTCCTTCTTTATCTTACAATTCATCCGCAAGAATAGCAAAGAAATTATTGCCAAGATCATCAAGAATGGTTTTTGTGGTATCACTAGCAGCAGCTCTAATAATATCTTTTTAAACATGAGCAGCGATCAATTTCATATTCCAATGAGCTTTTTTACAAACTCAACCATATTCTGAATTTTGACTTTTAAGAAAATCCAATAGCTCAAGAAAATTTCCTTGAGTTTTTGACTTAATGAATCATTACCTCAAAAAGCTAGTCCTTTTTCAAAAGAAATCAAACACATTCGATTTTGGTAGTCAAATGAGTATGATATCTCTTTCTTTTTTAGGTTAACATGTTATGGTTTTGATGATATAACTTCAACATCTTGTTTATGATCCATCAATACTTGAAATTTCTCCCATGTGTAATTATGAGCACTTCTGACATCTCTAACATGAACCTTTGGTCTCATTTATTTTTCCAATTGAAGAAACATTCAGTCACAAATGCATCACCACCACCTTGATCTTCCATATCAATTCTCATCAAATAGCAAACGATCAAACCATTTAGAGTTGAATTTACAAAAGAACTTTCCCAAATTTTATTTTTGAAAAATTATGTTCCTTTGGTTGACAAGGCCCTCTTAACAAATAAACTCTTCGAATTTTTTCTTGGTCATTTGGATGATTATCTAAAAGTTTTGGTCATAATCTAAGGTCTGTTGGAAGCTCATTTGGATCAAATTTTAAAAGTCTCTCCTTGGTAGTTTGCTTGATGACCCAAATTCATATTTTTTAAGTGATTGAGACTCTGGTGCTAGCTTTTTCCTTTAAGACATTGCGGTGGTGTGGCTTGCATCAACTCTTTTTTTTAAAAGAGACTCTAATGGTGACTCTTTATTGATTGGAGAAAAGTATCTCTTCATAACTAACAATCACAAAATAAGTTATTAGTTTAGTGATTACTGAACATTGCATTGAATTGCAAAAGTAACTAGCAAAAGTTCGAATGTGGAGGAGTTGATAAGCTCTAGGTTTTAGAGTTTACTATTTCTTTATACTTAAGGTTTTATTATTAAATCGAGTGTTAGTGTTTATTTTGATTTCGTTCAGTGTTTGTAGGTATTTATGATGAAATCGAGTCAATTTGGATGAAATTGGAACTTAATAGAGGGAGAGAACTAAATTGGATTTCAGGCGAAAGTTGGAGGACAAATTCGGAAATCAAGCTCCGTCGGCCCCGCGACGGCAAGCGACTTTCAAATATCCAAGTCTACTTGTCAACAACATCAGACATCCCACAAATTAATAATTAACCAAAGTTTAATTTATTTTTAGTAAATTACTAATGCTTTATTTGTGAATCAAATATTTCCTCGAAGAAAGCTCCAACAAAAATATAAAATAATCAAATTATATGTGAAGTAGGGATTTATTCAAGTGTTATACAAACTATGTATTGAAGAAAATGGAATTTTTTTAGAGTTATTGATCTTATATGGTTTTGCTGATGCTCGAAGGTGGAAGCTACCAAAACTCCAAGTCAATACCATATATATTGTATTGGTGTCCATTAGAATCGAGCAAGGCTTGAAATAGTGAATACTCACTACACGATCAAAAAACGGTAAAGTTGCTTTCTCCACCTACCAATCAATTAAAATAACATAAAGACGTAGATGTTTGGTGTTATTACACAAGGTGGACTTTTAAATTTCTAACTTTAGAGCCCAAACCAATTACTTATGTGGTTTATATTTTAAATATATTTTTCTTTACTGCTTATTTAATTTTTTATTTTTATTTTACCATTAGGGTCAAGTTCCACAATGGCTCTATACTACATCCATCCATGCATGATGGACAAAGATGTGCATTTTTATCTTATGCGGGGAAGAACCCAAATTCAGCTCACTATATTGCTATTATTTTTTTGATAAATTTGAAAGATATTGCAGGTCACATTAATAAAGTAATTGATGAAATACTCTGAACAAGAGATATTGGATAGCATAATGCTTCTCAGAGCCTCCATAGATGCTATTAAATAGTTAACCTTTCAATCTTGTGTTTTTAGAAGCCAAGATGAAAGCTCAAAATCCAACAACCTTTGGTAATTTTCTTGACATATTTATGGTTTTGGATGCATACAATGAAAATGTTAGAGGGAGTTGTTTTGGAAAATGCACCTCGGAATGCAAAGTACACACGTCCGGGTATTCAAAAATAAATTTTACATGTCATTGCTAGAAAAGTACATGGTGAAATTTGTCATGAGATTGATATGCTAAGTTTTGTTTGATTGTTGATGAATCACGAGATGGGTATGAAAGAGAACAAATGGTTGTTTTTTTTAGATTTGTTGATAATCATGGATTTATAAATGAACACGATTAATATTGTACATGTTGAAGATACTTTTACAAAACCTCTAAAGATAGAGATATGTGATAATTGTCTCACCATAATCTCAAAATTCAAAATACTTGAGGCCAAGGATTGATGCTAGTAATGTGAGATGATAATGGAATGGATTGCAAAGCTTTGATATTGTACGAGTGTTGTTTTGCATATCGTATTCATTACTTGCCTCATGAGTAACAATTATCTCTTGTCATTATTGCTAGAGAAGTAGTTGATGTTCATTCTTTCATTCAAAACTTATCTTTCTTATGTCCTATGCTCATCTTATAAATGAAATGATGAATTACAAGCTGCTTATGTGAATGATATTATTACATTAGTTGAAAATGATGATATAGACACGGACCATGGATTTAATCAAAGTTTTAGATTGCACCAATTTGGAGCCAAGAGGGGTGGGGTTCTCATTTTGCTTCAATATGCAGCTATTTTTGAATGTGCCATGCAACTATTTTGGTTCTTGAATGGTTAGATACCGAAGTGTCTTCATATTCTCGTAGAGATATGCTTCTTTTGCTCTTAGTCGATAAACTCTAGATTTCAGAGTTTATTACTTCTTTATATTGAGTTTTTTTTTTGTTAAATCGAGTCTTAGTGTTTATTTTAGTTGTTATTATGTTTGTTTTCATTTTCCTATGTGTTTGTAGGCAATACATATCAAAACAAGACAAAAGGATAGGAGTTTATGCACAAGTTCTGACTTCTTCATAATTTTCGAAGACCATCCAGTGAGAGAATCACGAAAAGTGTTCAACATTAAAGTTGTAGCCTCATGTCTTAGCTTTCCAACGCATCATAAATCAGGTCATTTGGACATCAAGAGCTCAAGATATGAAAAAATTACGAAAACTGGACGGACAGTGAAAAAACTAGCGCAGCTGCGGCAAAAACCAACGCAGCTGCGCCAGGAGGACAGAAAGTTAGAGCAGGCTAGGCCAGTTTTAGCGTAGCTGCAGCATCGTGCAGTCAAGATTCCTATTCGGACTATATTTCCTATTTTTGACTTGTTTTTAGGCTTTAGTATAAATAGAAAACATAAGAAGGTTTTTAGACATTCGGAGAAGCTTAGAGAGAGCTAATAGACAGAGAATTCTTCCGTTCTTCATATTCGAATCGTGTAATTATGCTACTCTCTTGTAAGTTTGTTTTAGTTATGCGTGGCTAAACTCTTTGTTCCTAGGCTTTAATGGATCTTTAATCTAGTTAATGTTTCGTTCTTAGTTTCATGTTTAATCAAGTCATTGAATTCCAATTTTCTATATTGTGTGCTCACTGCTTTCAATTGCTTAGCTATCAATTGCATGATTAATTGTCCTGAACAATAAAATGAGAGAGTGATTTTTGGATAAGAACCTGAATAATAGAATTCCATGTTTAATGTATTCACAAGAGATGATGAGTTAATTGCTGTTAGCATAGAGATATAGCTAATGGACTTGCGAACTTAGCTCGATATAGCACTCACTGCAATTGTTTTACCTTCTAATACCATAGAAATATAGGGTTCGAGTAAAGTGATTAGGGTTAATTGACATAGAGATATGCTTTTAACTATTAATGAGTATTGGGTAATTGGAATGACATGACGGAATTGAGTATGACTTTTATCGGAACATCGATGATGGTTGTAGCGTAGTTACAAGCCCTGATATCAATCGTTGTTTTAATTGCTTTGTTTTTATCTGCATGTTATTACTTTCATCACTGCTTTATATAATCGTTTGACCAAGTTTACAAAAGGATAGTACTAGTATTTAGTAGTTGTTAGAACACATTTCTCCGTGGGATCGACACTGTTTCTTATTACTGTATTACTTGTGGCGACGTGTGCACTTGCGTGTGCGATTTAGCCCAACATTAGTGCATTGCTATCATTTTATTTCGTATTCACTTTGCATGTGATGAAAAAGATCATAGAAATTAAGAATAAACTTTGTTAGGCTTTGCAACATAAATCTGAAGATATTTTAAATTCAGTGCATTTGGTGAAACGTACAAAAACATTAATTCAAAGGTTAAGAGTGCTTCTTTCTCGGGCTTAATTCGATCTTGTCAAAAAATAATAATGTGAACAAGCAATAGAGCTTCTTGTTTTGAGCACGGGTTTAGATTCCTTCTAGTCTTTTAAAACTACTGCCATATTGGAACTTGTTGAGAAGTTTTTCTCTTTTAAATTATTCATACTGAGAGATGAATCAATTTGTATGTGGATTATAATATTTTTTTTTGGTGAAAGTAAAGTTTTATTCATCCAAAAGGAAAATACCCAAAGTAAACAATTACAAGAACGTCTCAAAACTCAAAGTAAAACTTTAAAACCTATACAGTCCAATTACGTAACAAATTCCTCACTATAGAACTATTAGCTCTAGCAGCTAGTAAAAGACCATTTAGGATGCTTCTAATGACAGTAATAGTTGCTTCTAGTTGTTTCAGTGAACACAATGTTGTTGCGTTCAAACCAAATATGATAAATCATTAGGGTTGGGAAAATGGGCTTAAAGCTCGGGATCGGCTCGGCTCGGCTCGAAAAATGAGCGGTCCCCGTCAAAAAAATAAGGATCGTTTAGAAGGCGGGCTTTTTTGGGCTCGGATCGATGAACCCGGACTTTTGGCGAGCTCGGGCTGAGCCGGTCCCGGGCTGCTCGCGGGCTTTTGTAAAAAAAAAAAAGGTAAATATCAATTAATTTTTGTTCTGCATATTATACAAATTCAATATTTTTTTCATTTTTTCACTACATTTATCTTGTAAATTTTAGATGGATTTTGATTTATGATTACAGTAGCAAAATTTGGATACTATATTATGAAGAAAAACAAACTGAAGGGATATTTTGCTAAAAATATATATCCCGTATTGAAAGTCAAGGACGTCAATAGACTCCTCGATCATATTTTAAAGTGTTGTGAGATCATTACTTTGCATTTTGCTAGTTTGCTTACTATTTATGCATGATTTGGATTGTTTGGTATTTATTTGTTTAAATTTTGTAAGTTTTTTTTTCTTTATTTTTTTTAAAATTTTAAATGGACATTTCGGGATCGGCTCTGGATCGGAAGCGGGCCGGGCTCGGGCCTCGATTTTGAAGATCGGAAAATTTTGAGGCTCGACTCGGCTCGGCTCGTTTTCTGGCCAAGCTCGGCCGGGCCCGAGCCGGACCGGGCCGAACATCCCGTTTTCCCAGCCATATAAATCATGGCTGCTGCCTAGCCTGGTCAGAAATGATACTCTACTTACTTAGAGAATGATTGAAAATGTGCATTTCTCAAATGAATTGGAAATTAAGATTTTGTGGAAAGCTAATACTTCAGGTATATACTCAATTTGCTCTCGTTACGAAGTAGTTAAGGAAAAAGAGTAGGAAAGTTTGCTGGTATTTTCTGGTTTGGGGCATCTGTATTTTGACTGTGCATTTTTCTCCATCTTTGTGGGATAATGTCATGCCTCATTGTGGCATTGTTAGAAAACCTAGCATGTGGATTATAACATTATGAACTTGAAATTCTCAATGATTCAAAATTACAGATTTTTTTTTCCTCCAGCTTCCCATTTGTGTCAAGAATTGGCTGAATGAGGAAAATATTTTCCATTAGTTGACCGATTGTTTCGGCTTGTGTTTGACTCTTCGAGTTTCAAAGTTTCAACAACAACATCTGAACGTGTATTTTCTATTATGAAGACCATTAAGACAATTTTCCGAAAAAATATGGAAGATGATTTTCTTGTCCATTATATGATTGTGTATATTGAGAAAGAAATTGCTTAAAATTTCTTACTTGACAAGATTATTGATTATTCAGATGCTATGAAAACCGTCGAGCAAAGCTAAAATTGAAGCTAAAATTGAAGATATTTCATTTTTATTTTTTTATAGATATTTTTATATTTACTTATGCCAAAAACTTGCCTCCTGCCTTAACATAAGGTTCTAAAATCAACACTAAATGAGAAATTGACATGTGTATATTATTAATTTTTGTAATTTTTATAGTTAAGGGTGTGTTTGGCTCATGAATATTTTTGATACTTTTCGATCAAGGATTCACCAACCCATCTAAAGACATAGAATAATAATAACAAAAAAAATTATATTTCATAATCTTACAATATTCTATTTAATTTATTATTAAATTTATAAAAAAAAAAATATACATCAAATACACTCTTAATTATAAAAATTAATAATGAATATATATATCAATTTTTCATTTGCAGTTAGTTTTAGATCCTCTTATACTGTAGAATGTAAGTTTTTCTCTTTTTTCATCTAAGTGATTGATTTTTTAATATATATATATTTCTCTTGTTGGCACTTGAATGAGTCTATGTGATTGTAATCAAGTGAAAATTAATAGTTTTATTAATGTCAATGCACTTAAACAACTTTTATTGTTCCGATAATATTTGATAGGAGTATGTATGAGCTGAACATGAACTTGGGAGGATTATGAACAAACATTGATGGCCGAACAAGAATCTTCAAAGAAGCATGAATGAGACTTAGTTTGGCGGCACAAGAGATGCTTTGATGATGTCTTAATGTCGAAACTTATTTTTCCATTTTTGTCTTTATTGAAGTTTTTTGAGTTGCCTTGAGTTAGGATGAGTTGGTCGGAGTCAATGTGAGTTGAATTGAGCAGGTTGGAGTCAAGGTGAGCTGGATTGAACCTTCGTGATCTTTCTTGAGCTGGTTTGGTTCTTCATTCTTTATCTTTGAGCTAGGATTGTCCTTTAACTTATGAATGCTTGACAAAATATTAACTTCTCTTTAAATAGACTCGGTTAGGGATTTGTTGGGATGATCATCCATCATTCTCCCACTCTTCAAAGGCTTTCTCATACAAAGTAAGATCTTGTGGGAAAATAAATACCACGAAATCGGCATTGAGCTTGAGCTTGAATCGTATTCCTTCTTTGCCGGTGATAAAGAAAGGTCCTTCATTGATTTGAGCAAGTTGGAGGGCAAGCCTAGCTTTGTGATTTAGAATATGATCCATTCAATAAAGGCAAGGTCGCCGATAGAAAATGAGTTAAAATTGTCAAATGCTTTAGCTTCCTTATTAAAAAAGTTAATATTTTGATCCGAGGAGGGGCGTTGATTAAAGTCAATTTTTGAGAGGGGACAAGATTTTTTGTCAAATACTTCCGAGTTTGGACAATTATTTCGTCAAATTCATCCGAATATAAATCTAACTTTCCATGAATTTCTTTAAGAGAGGTGCTAAATTAGCATTTGCTTTCTTGGTAGACAAATTAGCATTAATTTCTGAAAAGGGACGATGAGTTTCTGTCAATTCCTTAAGGGGACAAGATTTTTTGTCAAATACTTCCGAGTTTGGACAATTATTTCGTCAAATTCATCCGAATATAAATCTAACTTTCCATGAATTTCTTTAAGAGAGGTGCTAAATTAGCATTTGCTTTCTTGGTAGACAAATTAGCATTAATTTCTGAAAAGGGACGATGAGTTTCTGTCAATTCCTTAAGGCTAAACAAGTTAGCATTTCCGTTAGAGGGACTTTGACTATAGTTAATGTTATCCGAAAAGGGACAATGACTTTCGTCTTTTTTAGCCGGAACAGAATAAAGATTTTTACCGTCAATTGCATGGTGAAGTAGTGAAGATTCGGTGGGGCAAGAATCCTCAAAGAAGTGGCCATTATCATCATAAATGTACGGAAGAAAGTCGAGACCAAATTTCCCATTAGACACATTCAAAGAATACGTCTCGTACTCATGGTCATCTTTCCTTTTGAAAAGGCCGGAGAGATCATCAAAGTAGAAGAGAGGCCGGTATTTTCTTTAGGAGTTGGCTGGTGAGTGTCCACCCTTTGCTTGCCCATTTGAGAAGAGATTTGAAGCAATTTAGACAAGTTGATGGTCGATTGATTTGAACCAAACGAATTCCTTCCATACTTTCCTAATGATCGGTGGTGGAGAAAAACTTTGTGAGTTTGTTCTTTATGGAAAAGGATAGATGAAATAGGGGAAGTTTCATGTACCTCATGAGATGGCTCGATTTGAATCAGACTAATGCATTTCTCCTTGTTTCTTTCGTTACTTCTTTTTGGTGGCTTGGAACGAGGGGAAAACAAATCACTTGAAGGAGGAATCTATCGTCTATATGGTACGTTGTAGAGCAAGATGAATAACCATGACTCCAATTCTCTTAAGTTTAGGATGCGTAAGACAGTGAACGAGGACAATCTTCTTCCAAGGTCAACTTCAACTATTTCTTTCCCCAAAACAATACGTATCTCATGACAACTATCAAACATATACACTTCACAATGCAAACAAACTACCACCTTCCGAGAATCATATAATATTAGCTTCAATTCTATCACATCAAATAGGACATCCGTGATTTTAAAACAACCCTTTCTAGACATCACATACTTTTCCAAATCAAGATCAACCATGCGAGATTTATGAAGCACAACATCCAAAGAATTATATTTTCCAATTTCGTGATTTCAAAACAGCCCATGGAGCATTGATGATGTCTTAACGTCCAAAATTGTTTTTCTGTTTCCGTCTTCAATGAATTCTTTTGAGCTGCCTTGAGTTCTACCCTTATTCAGGAACTTCATTCTCTATTAGCTAGCTCTACAAAAGGTAAATACTTTCCGGACTGTAATAACTTAGAAGCTCGTTTCAACTCTAGACCGTCTTTTGTTTGGAGGAGTATAATATGGATGGTTGAGAGGTTCTTCAAGCTGGCAGCGTGTGGCGCGTAGGCACCAGCAAAAACATCCGAGTTTCTATCGATAAATGGCTTGAAAACCACTCTTTTACGGATAAGGAGCAATCTGAACTCGAAAGAAATTGAATCAGCCATGTTTCACAACTGACTGATGGCTCTATAGGATTATGGAAATCCACGCTTCTCAGTTTACTGTTTGATCCGCCAATCTCTCAAACCATCGTCCAAAATCCAATCTCAATCCGTCATATCGATTTAATGGCCAGTGATGGGACGAAAAATGGGTCTGAATGTCTCTTCTTTTGCAAATGAGGATTTCTTTTCATGGTTTGAGCAAATCCACGACTCTGTATCACTGGATTCGTGGTATATTTCCAACATGCTGCTTTGGTCAATTGGAAAAACATAAACGAGGCGTGGCAAAACTCCTATTGTGTCTTGCCTACGGTGGCTTTCCGAATATTTGTCAGGGTGTTGGATGACCTGAATTTGAGAAGGCCTCCTCAGGTCATTCCTCAGCATGCAAGATGGAGGAGACCTCGTGAAAATGTGGTAAAAAGCAACTCTGATGCTGCTATTTTTAGAGATCATGGAATGACAGGTTTTGGCATTGTTGTGGCTCGCGACCATGCTGGGCAAATCCTGGTCCGTCAATCAGTATATATAAAAGGGGTCCAAGACATTTCTTGCATCGAGGCCTCAGCCATTCTTGCTGGAGTTCGACTAACCCTTAACCCCTGTTTTGATAGGGTCATCTACGAAACGGACGGTCTTATAAGTGCATGGATATTAATAGCAAGAGCAACAGTTTTTTATCTTGTAGGCCGCGTACTATATTCAGGATTAGATATCTTAGTCGAGCCTTTATTTCCTGTAATTTTGTTTATATCTCGAGATCGTGTAATCGACTTGCACATGAATCGGCGAATATAAAGTCTCCAATGTGTAGGGAGGGAGGATTACTCTCTTCATTGACCCTTGTAGCAAACTCTGATTTTGTTTAATGGAAACATTGGGTTTTTTTTTGGAAGTAATACTGCTGAGCTTTATATTTATCGAAAATAGAAACCTAATGTGTGGTTCGTGAAGCCGCCATACAAGAGACCGACAACATTAAAGTTCTCAGCTGTCAAAAAAAAACATCATGAGTATCTCATTCACCGTCCGATCCTTTCAACGAACGGCTAAGGTCAATCTTACAAGTCAGCGGTAAACCCGAGAATTGCTACAATCCAAGAAATTAGCCTAAGAAAACACAAAAAAATACGTACTTTTGACAAAAATTGTCAAGGGCGCTTAATGCATTTCTTTTATTTTTTCTCAGACTAGTTTCTTAATTTTAAGCATTTTTGAAATAAAAAAAAAAACAAGAAGTTTTTTTGAAATTTAATAAAAAAACAAGCCAAGGACTAATGAAATCATTAAGGGACCAAAGACTTGAAGGATCATAAATTGATATCAAAAAATCTTGTATTTGGCCTTTTGAAGAAGGGTTTCGGAATGAATGAGTTCTTTGGCATCATTAGGAAGATTATTTTCAAAGTCATAAAGACCTGTTGAACTGGACTGACCTCGTTGGATGATGATGACTGAGCAGAAGGAGAGATATCCTCTGTAGATATTATGGAATGAACTGGGTTGATGAGAGTTATTGGTTTTCGACTGAGCATGTCTACTAGAATGTTTTTCGTTCCCTTTAAATAGACTGATATAAAGTCATATTTAGAGAACCATTCATTCCAGCATAATAGCTGCTGATGTGGAACCACCTTTTGTTTGAACTGCAACATCCTTGGGAAAGAAGACATGTCCATTTCAACTTTGAATTTGTGGCCTATCAGGTGGAATTCAAATTTCTCTATTGCTCTTTTGACCGCTAAGATTTCTTTAAATGTAGAGTGATAGTGCATCTCTGAGTCTTTGAAGCGACCGCTCTTGTATCCACATATCTGTCGTTTACCATCAACTTCTTCGAGAAGTACTGCTCCCCAGTACTTATCACTTGCATCTGATTGAACAATGCGCGTCCCAGTTGAGGGAATCTTAAGTGGTGGCAGCTCTTGGATGACTTGCTTTAGGGATCTGACTGCTGCTGTTTGTTTGTTTGTCCATGCTGGAGGATTCTTCGTTAGCATCTTCCTAAGGGGCTGAGTTAGTTTGGATAACTTCGGGACGAAGTCGCTAAGGTAATTGATGACACCTAAGAACTGTTGAACTTGCCTTTTAGACAGGTTATCTTGTGGAAAAGTGAGCAGTTCTTTAGCCAAATGGGCTTGAGGTGCAAATCTTCAATCTATTATATGGACTCCTAGAAAATCAATGTTGGGCTGGGCCAACACCATCTTCCTGGCTGAGAGCATTATTCCATATTCTTCTGCAATGGACTGAAACTGTTGAAGAAGTTAGACATGAACTACAATTGATGTAGAGAATAGAAGGATGTCATCAATGTAGATAAGGGCCGTATGCAAAATGGGTTTGAAAATCTTGGGCATCGCCTGCTGAAACAATGAGGGAGCCGTTTTGAGTCCAAATGGCAAAACCTTCCACTGAAGGTGACGATTGGGTAGGCAGAAGGCGGTTTTGTATTGTTCGTCTGGATAAACTCCTAGTTGCCAAAATCCATGCTTGAGGTTGAACTTAGAGTAGATTATAGCTCCTGAGAGGTGCTGGAGAAGTGATTTTCTCGTTGGCAAAGGGAATTTAACATCCTGTAAGAATTCATTCAGTGGTTTATAATCAATCACAAGTCGTAACTTGCCTCGTGCTTGCTCCGCTCTGTTGTTGACATAAAAAGCTTTGCACGCCCACGGGGAGTTTGTTGGGACAACTAATCCTTGTTGGATGAGCTGTTCACATTCTTCGTTCGCTTGCCTGAGTAGATCAGGTGACATCCTTGCATGACTGGTTTTCGTTGGAGTAGTCAACACATTAGATTTGAACGACAACTTGACAAAAAATTATGGATTTAACCAGAGTGGTTTACCACACTTCTGAAGGAAGTCGGTATGAGAGTCTGCACACGATCGAGCGATGAAATTTGACTTAATCTTCTCGAATTCGTTGGTTATGGCTTGTTCGAAGGAGAAAAGTTGTGGGATTGTTGTGAAAGACTTGAAAAGGCTTTTTCACTGTAATCCTGTGGGTTCGAGAGAAATGTCAAAATTTCTTTTAAAAGCAAAGTAATTATATCATCCGAGGATTAGATCTTTGCCTGGTGCTTTTGATCCAAGAACTAGAGTTTGAACTCGACATCCTGAAAAGAGCTCGATGATAATTGGCCTTGACTTGAGAGTAATGACGAGGGAACCGGCATTTGCGACTCTAAATTCCTGCTGGAACGGTAGCCACATGTCTGTCGATAGAACTTCAGGATTAAGAATTGAAGTATGAGCTCCAGTGTCTATGAATGCAATGACTTGAACCGGATCATTGATCCCTTCGGGGTCGAAAATGGTGACCGGGACATGAGGAGTTTGAATCTCCTTTTGTGTACTGCTGATCTTGTAACATTCATCTCTGTCATCTGAATCTGAGCTATAGCTGTCTTCAGAATCTGAGTATCCACAGATAGCATTTTTGTCGTCACTATCATAGGATAGGATTGATTCAAGATCATGACGGTCAATATCAAGATCTGGAGCCAGACTTGAGATAGAATGAACCAAGTGTTGCGTCTTCTTCTTACTCTTATTTGGACAGTTCTTTGCAAAATGTCCTTCCTTCCTACAAAAGAAGCATCGAGTAGACTTAGAAAATCCAGTTTTCTTCTTGAAGAATTTTCTCTTTTGAAATCTCAAAAATTTTTTCTTTCGAAACTTCTCAGGAGAGTATTTCTTATATTTCCGGAAATAACGCTTCTTCTTGCTGTCGCAACTGCAAGAGTTTTTGGATTTGGGGCATTTGATCGAAAGATCTGGTCTGGAACAGACTTTAGAGAGATTTTTTGTCTTATCCATGAATTCTGACCAGAATTCCTTCTGCTTGCATAACTTGTCGAGAGCTCTGAGAACACTCTGCTGAATTTGGCCAAGAATGGCATCTTTAATTTCCATCTTCTGATCTCGCATGTATGTTGCCGCCTGCTGGCTAAGATAAGGGTCTATCGAGGAGAGATAGACAAACTTCAGGTTTGAATTGTTATTTCCATCAAGATGATGGAACCTCTTTGCCTGGACTTCAAAATACTTTGCAAGTTCATGCTTCTTTAGCGAGCAACATTTGGCTGCAAAGAATTCTTCTCGAATTCTTTCAGTTAAATGATCAGTCTGACCAAGAAACTCTCGGTGTAATTCTCCTATAAGAACAGGAATTGATTCTTGTAGAACCATTAGCTGTCTGTATTCACTAAGGGAAATCCATCAATCTTTGAGAGCTCCTGAAAATCGAGCAGTAAACTGTCTGATAACGTCAGGAGTTGGTGCAGATAGAGCTTCTGATGTTAGCCAAGCATGAAATTCATCAAGTCGATTATTCCACTTATGATATGGAATATCATCCAAAGTAAAGACTAGAACTTTAGAAGCATGTTGTTTCGTGCTTGATGCTGGTCTAGACGATGGAGCTTGCTGTTGAGGAGACATTTCCTCATCAGTGTCAACAACTTCTTCATATGGTTCAGTATTTGAGGTTTTTCCTGCCATGAATTGCTGAGGTAGACTAGAGATAGATTCAACATCTGATTCAGTAGAAGAATCTTCTACACTTGAATCATGAATTTGGCTTACGTGAGGGATTATAGTTGGCTGTAGGGGGTAAACTGGTTGTTTGGGTGGGTCTGGTGCTTTTGGCTTGGTCTGATCTGCTAAATTGTTTAACAGATGTGTCATTGAGAATTCAATCATACCAAGATCACTTTGTCTTTCGGGAGGTTTAGGAGGATTATTGTAAACGGGATTGGCTTCTTGTGAATCTTGGCTAGAAGGGGATGATGAAAGTTTTTTGGTTGGTAATAAGAGGGCGGTGATTCTCTAGCTTGTTTCTGCAATTTAGCTCGTTGTGCCCTGTATTGCGGGGGAAACAGATTGAGTGATGTTGTTCCATACCTCGAAGTTAACGAAGGGTCTTTTGACAAAAACCCTAATTGAGAAGAAGTGTTGGATGGTCCTTGAGGACTCTGGTACTTTGAATACCATGGGACTGATTGCCCAAACAATGGAGTTTCGGCATTTGTCCTTGATTCTTGCTGCTGCTTCATTTGATCAAGATTTCTCTGTAAGTCTCGTAACTGATTTTTCAAACTAGCTGTTTCAGTTTCTTTGCTTCTAAAACTGCTAGTGTTCACGAGCATCTTTTGCGCCATAGAAAGCATTTCTACATGCAGACCATCTAGTCTTGCATGGATCTCATTGATCATCTACTGTGCAGAATTAGCTTGCATTGACTGTTTAGCTGCCAAGTTGTCAACCTTTGTATTAATGCTTTTCAGCATACGGTTTTGTGCAATGGCATTCTCTGTTTGCCAGTTCAAAACTTTCTCAGCTTGCTGGATTGGTTCTGGTCCTCCTGCTATAACTGTAGTAGCAATGATTTTCAGCGTATGCTCAACTTCATTCCTTTTGAAATCAGTTAGCGGAGGGAAATCTTCCGGACTGAACATCATGACTTCGACCGGTTGTGGAACTTGAACTGGTTGATATGACTCTGGTTGGTGACAAGCTTTTGGTAGCTTATATCTGTCGTCGAGAATTATGAGAGCCTCTGTGTAACAGCTTAGAGGCTTTGATTTTTCTTTAGGGAGGTGAGTTGCAGGCTTGCAACCGGAAGGTCTCGTTTTTGCTCCTTTCTTCTTAGGACTTTCGTAATTGACTATGAATTCATAGCCACTTTCACCCAACGGATTTACTGATAGATCTCCTTCAAGATATCGTCGATATAACGGATCTTTTTGCTTTCGCTTGCGGATCCTTGTTTCTTCAGGTGTTTCGTTGTCATCGAGACAATGGGAGCAGAAGCAGATGTCAAAATAGCAGTGGCCGTCTTCATCTTTGAAAGGATAGACTGGCAATCCATTCCATTGGAAATGGATGGGCTGAATTCTTCCTATTTTGAATGGTCCTTCTAGTTCAGGGAGTTCTAATGAGAACTGCGTGAATAGAGGCCTCCGAAAGGAGGACGATCTAGGCTTTTCGAACTTGATCTCCGTCATGCCATCTTCGCGTGAAGAGTAGCTGACTTCTGTTGTCTGTATTGGAGAGTGAATGGATTGGTGCAGCTTTTCATAGCTGGTCACCCATGATTCTGGTAATTTCTTGAGAAGTTCTTCTCTAGAAATTTGCCTAGGAATCTGAATGGAACTTGGAGCCTGAGAGGCTGAGGATACTTCTAAGAAGAGTGCTTCGTCTGACGAGGGTAGGACAAGATCAAGGGCATGATCTTGTACTCTATAGACGATCTGTTGGTGCAGCATTGCAACCACACTCTTCTCTTGTATTGGTGCTCCGATAATCTGTAATTGCACTTTGAGAGCTTTTAAAAGATTTTGATCTTTTAGGGAAACGTTGAAATTAGGAAACAATGTAACAAACATTGTTCCTGCATTCAATATTGTCTGAATGGTTCCGATACATGCTTGCTGGTATTGCTTCAGACGAGAGTCTAGAAGAGCAATCCTAGCTCTAACCGGCAGTCCTTTCCTTGCATGGAGGGTTAAACCAACGCGAACCATTTCAAAGTGGAGATGTGAGTAACCATCTTGTTGCCATAGACGCAGCAATTCTTCTGGGATGTTCAAGGATATGAACTGTTCTTCTTCAGTAGCTGGTACCTGGCAAGATGAAAACTTACTAGACTGTACATATTCCTTCACTCTATTTTTTGAAGAGGATTTTATCAACTAAGTAACACCTCGAAGGAAAAAGAGGCTTGATTTTTTGGTAAAGATTTCGTAAGGATTACTAAGGGAAGAGTAGTTTCAGGAAGTTGATCTCCTGGAATATATTCTATTTCATACAGAGAATCTATTTTAGAAGAAGTGGAACTATTTTTCTTGAGAATAGTAGATATAGCAAATTTAGAGTCGATCGTTGAGAGGGTTGATAATGATGTCATATTTTGAAAATATCAATTTTCTAATTTCTCTTCTATAATCTTACATATAAGCAACCATACATAGAGATACGATCATATAATAGCCAAGGCTCTGATACCAGTAATATGACGGACAAGGGGCGTAACGGTAAGTAGAAATAAGGTTATTAGTGAAAAAACACGACGAGAAATATTCAAACCTATGCTAGTAACGAGAGGCCCTTAGCACGGAGGTTCACCGTCTAGTAAAGGGCATACTATATGGTTGCGGCCTTGTCTTGACGCCAATCAAGCCCATTGTCAGACGGTGAATCTCTCGTAAGAATGTCTCACGAAACTAAAGAGGTTTGAATACAACCAAACCTTACTTTCTGACCTTTACACCCCTTCTCAATCAATTAGCGGACATAGGACCTCAACTATTATATGATTATTCTACTAAGTATAGAAGCATATATGCAGACTAAAAATAAAAATGAAAAGTGGAAGAAAAGATTTCGAAAGACATAATTTTATTTAGAGAGAGGGAGAAGTAGAGTTATTCCGTTCTGCCCCTTCAACAATAAGCATACACATATATATACTACATTTGGATGCTAGTATGACGTGCTTTCAGGGTAGTCTTTCTTCAGCTTCTTTGAAGTGAGAATTGACATCACGTTTTTCGCTGACTTGACAAGCTTTTTGTTCCATGTGACTAAGGATTGGAACCATGTGAGAAAAGTAGCAAGGCTTTCTGAGAATCCTTTTGAATTGGTGTTGGAAGTGTATTGGTAGATAGTAGGGATATCAAAGTGAACACCTATCGTATAAATGGAACATAGGTATCAAAAGAAGCACAAAACTTCTTTTGACATGTCAAGATTTTCTTAAATGGAAGAGATGGGCAAAAAGATAGTCTGGATGAATTTTTAAGGGACTACTGAAATCATTATGGGACCAAAAGTTTGGAGGATCATAGATTGATACCAAAAAATCTTGTGTTTGGCTTTTTGAAAAGAGTTTCGGAATGGATGAATTAAATAAGTGACGAATGACCATTGGGAAATGAATTTTTCTTTTTTACACACAACTTTCTTTCACTTTTTTGCTACTCACACAACATTTATACTGTACTGACCAAATTGCCCTCATTTTTCATCTCCACGACACTACATTGACTTTCTTCTTCTTCTTCCGACAGCCGCCAATGAAGTACCAGGTCCCTAACCACCGATGAAGATCTCCACGTCATGCTCGAGGAACACCAGAGACTATCTTCTTCTTCTTCCGACAGCCGCCAATCGTCGCGTATCAGAATATTGGTGTTCACGGAGAAACAGAGTAATGGCTTTTCGAGGATGCTGCAACATCCGAGAACAGAGGCTTGGATTAAGATTGTTGTTGTTGCTCAGCAAAGTTATTTTTCATCAGATTTATTTATTTATTTTTAAAATAAAATCATACTAAAATTTCTGACTTTGTATTTTGGCAACTTTCTTGGATTCATTACAGGGACAGAGGCTCTGTTTGGTTCGTTAACGAGTGCAAAAAAAATTTTGGTTCATTACAGGGACAGAGGCTCTGTTTGCACATGAAGTGCAAAAAAAAATATCAAAATTTTGGTTCGTTAACGAAATTTTGACTCGGAGTCGTCGAAAATTTTGACTCGGAGTCGTTGCAAATCCAAATGGGTCGTTCTCATTTCTTGCAAGTCGTCTTCCTCCTCCAGTAGTGGTGGTGGTGATGATCATGATGTGTTTCTCGAATCTTCCCTCCTTATTTCAGGTCCCCAGCTCAATGATCCTTCATTAAGTAATCCTTCATCCTCGAAAAGCCATTACTCTGTTTCTCCGTGAACACCAATATTCTGATACGCGACGATTGGCGGCTGTCGGAAGAAGAAGAAGATAGTCTCTGGTGTTCCTCGAGCATGACGTGGAGATCTTCATCGGTGGTTAGGGACCTGGTACTTCATTGGCGGCTGTCGGAAGAAGAAGAAGAAAGTCAATGTAGTGTCGTGGAGATGAAAAATGAGGGCAATTTGGTCAGTACAGTATAAATGTTGCGTGAGTAGCAAAAAAGTGGCGTGTCAATAGACACGCCCCTTTCTTTCTTCAGAAATGTTATTTCCAGGACAGTACACCTCAACGAATCGGTTCTTGGTTGGCAATATCAATTTTGATTGATTGATATAAAGCTCGTCAACGATAAAGTTTTCAACTCCTCTGCGATTCTCTTTGGCTGAAATCTGCTCGAGATCTTGTAAGGTGATTCTATTTCCAACCCTGGTTAAATGTTTTGTGCTTGCTCTGTTTCTGTTTAGATCTATTTTGCTTGCTCTGGATTCAAGTTTTGTAGCAAATTTAATTGGTCTTAAGTGAATTGTGTTAAATTCATTGGGTTTCCAGCAGAGTTTAGTATCCTGCTTGAATCATGTTCGGCCGTGGGCCAAGGAGAACCAGTGATAATACTAAGTATTACGACGTTCTTGGTGTTTCCAAGACCGCAATTCCAGATGAGCTGAAGAAAGCTTATAAGAAGGCTGCAATCAAGAATCACCCTGACAAAGGAGGAGACCCTGAGAAGGTATATATATATAGCATACTACTTCTTGCGCATGTGATTGTTTTTTTTTTTTTAATCTATGATTATGGCTGTGTTTAATACAATGATGATACTGGTATTTTTATGTCTCAGTTCAAGGAGGTGGCGCAAGCTTATGAAGTTCTCAGTGACCCAGAGAAGAAAGAAATCTATGACCAATATGGCGAAGATGCTCTTAAAGAGGGCATGGGAGGAGGTGGCGGCAGCGGCCATAATCCTTTCGATATATTTGAACAGTTTTTCGGGGGAGGAGGTTTTGGTGGCAGCTTTGGCGGTATGAATGAAATGTTCAGTTTGCTCTGCCTTCTTTTATATACTCTTAAAAGTGTCTGGTAGTAGTTTGATTTCAGTGTTCAAAAATATTTTCATCTTGTAGGTGGTAGCTCAAGAATGAGAAGAAAGAAGCAAGGTGAAGATGTCGTGCATACCTTGAAAGTTTCATTGGAGGAATTGTACAATGGTACTTCAAAGAAACTTTCCCTTTCTAGGGAAGTTCTTTGCACCAAATGTAAAGGGTATGTTTTCTGTCTTAATTTGTTTACTATATGTGTCTTTCTCCAGCTTTTTCAATGATGTGTTTAGTGGAAAGGTTAATACTTTCTGTGCTCTGTTTTTTTTTAATCTATTACTTGATGCATGTGGTCGATGCTCCATGTTCTTTATATTGTCCGTCTTGTAATGTACCTAAGATCATTGCTTTTCTCATGGACCTGTATTTCTACTGAATGCTTTTTCTTGGTTTCTAGTTTCCATAGTCTTCTATTGGTTTTCTGTTCATGTATAATTCCTTTATGGTGGATTTTCATGTCTATGCTTATATCTCCTGGCGTCAAAAGCTCAGAGAAGAACTGATAGATGAATGTGGATATTCTTATTTCAGGAAAGGTTCTAAGAATGGAGCCCCGGGGACATGTTATGGATGCCAAGGTTCAGGAATGAAAATTACGACACGTCAGCTTGGACTGGGCATGATTCAACAAATGCAGCAAGTTTGCCCAGACTGCAGAGGCACAGGTTTTTTATTCTGAAACACCTAAGCTTTATTTAGTTTCCATTTCTATTTATTTGTTGGCGTCTTGTTGAAAAATAATAGTATATTTATTTATTCAGGTGAGAAAATCAACGAGAAAGATAAATGTCCTCAGTGCAAAGCAAAAAAGGTTACTTCGGAAAAGAAGGTTTTGGAAGTCCATGTTGATAAAGGGATGCTAGATGGCCAGAAAATTGTATTTGAAGGACAGGCTGATGAAGCTGTGAGTTAAAAATTAAGTTTCAATTCTTTGTTTTTGTTGCTTTATCATGCTGGTAATTTATTAATATTTGTTTATTTTTGCAGCCTGATACAATCAGCGGAGATATAGTTTTTATAGTGCAACAAAAGCCACACCCCAAGTTCAAAAGAAAGTCGGACGATCTCTTTGTTGAACATACCATCACTTTAACAGAAGCTCTCTGTGGGTTTCAGTTTGCCTTGACTCATCTTGATGGCCGCCAGCTTCTTATCAAATCAAACCCTGGCGAGATTATAAAGCCTGGTTAGTAGTATTTATTTTCCTTGTACACTTCCTTTTGCCATGATGACTCAAAATTTCAATAACCGAATCCGACCAATCAACTAGGTTTAATTTGGCTCGTTTTTATTCATCTCTTTATATCTTCTTCCCATTATTACAGAGCAATACAAGGCAATCAATGACGAGGGGATGCCGCACTACCAAAGGCCATTCATGAAAGGCAAGCTTTGCATCCATTTCAATGTGGTATTCCCGGAAACTGGAACATTTTCGGTTGAACAGTGTCGTGCTTTGGAAACCTTACTTCCCCCGAGATCGAGCAAGACTTTGACAGATATGGAGCTAGACGAGTGTGAAGAAACCACAATGCATGAAGTGAACATAGCAGAAGAAGATAGACGAAGGCAACACCAACATCGCCAAGCTTACGATGAAGATGATGATGACGAATCATATGGGCCCCGCGTTCAGTGTGCCCAACAATGAGGAAAGATAGAAGACAAAACTGCCCTCCTCGGCTCTTTTTCCTGGGAAGCTTATGAGTGTATTATTATTATTTATTTATTAGTATGGCATAGTTATGTAGCGGCGTATTGAAATATTTACGGTAGTTTTTCAAGTGAAGTTTAGTGTTACACCTTCAGATGGTTATGTTTTTGTAGCGTACGAGCATAATAATACAGTTCCTCGAAAATATACTCTTTTATAGTAGTAATAAATAAATTACATGATCGGCTTTCGGTGATGTGGTTTTATTTTGCATATGATTTTCTGTTTTATTCTAGAATGGTGTCGAGGTGTTTTGATATGCTAATGTAAAGCCTAAGTAGAAACTAGCCAGCTCAAGTACATAGTGTTTTAAATGCTCAACTTTGAGTAATTAAGGAGCTTGGTTTAAGATTTGGTGAACTTCTTTACTTTCAAGTTGTAGGATTGTCTGTTCCTTGTTTTCAAATTATTGTATAATAATAAAATAATTGCCATTATTAGAGCAATCATCTTGGGAGTTGGATATTGGAATGACTTCCTATTTTACTTCCAATAGTGATTAATAAATCTTATATAGAAAATAGGAATAACATTTTTATTTGTCTAATCGTAGATATTTTTGTTAAATGAAAATTCATACGTGATATTTTATTGACACATAAAAATTTTATATATGTCTATTTATTAATTTGAAAGGTAGTTTCAAATTATAATATTCGATATTTTTTTCCAATTTTCTATTTAAATTTTTATTTTTATTCTTAATCAAAATCAAAGTATTATTACATTTTATATATTTTCCCATTCTTATTATTCCTAATTAAAACGGGCATATATAAATATAAATACATCACATGCTATTATAGAGATAAACTCTATAGTTAAAATTTCTATTTTTATTAATAAGAGTTATATTTCATTTAATGTGATTAAAAAATACTTCTAACTCATATATAATACGAAGTATAACTTTCTTAAATATAAAATATAATTATGTATAGCTTTTATTTAAAATTTTAAAAATATATATATTTAATTAATTTTAAAATTTATGTACGACGTGGGAGCCCTGTGACAAATAAATAGATCTATATTTCAAGTCCGCATAAATATTAATTGAATTGTTCTAATTACATATTTTATTAACGAATTAAAATCATATATTTTGTCTATTTATTATTTAAAAAGTTATTTCTTATCATATTACAATACACGATATTTTTTTTTCCAACTTTCTAATTAAACTCTTATTCCTAATCAAAATCTCACTACATTCTATTTTTTTATTCTCATTCTTCCTAATTAAAACGGACATATGGTTTTATTCCAATTACATATTTTATTATCAAATCGATATTCAACACAAGATTTTTTATTGGCAAATTAAAATTTGACATGAGGATCTTTTTTTCTTTTGATTATTTAGAAAATCATTCCTAATTAAATTAAAATAAATTTTATTTTTTCCAACTTTCTAATTAAACACTTTATTCCTGATATAAATATCATCATTCTTTCTAATTAAAACAACCATATATGTATGTATATATATACATAATATATTATTCAAGAGTTAAATTTTGTAAGATTATAATCATTAAAATCAGCCAAAAAAATACAATTAGTTTGTTATATATTCATAATTAAAGTCTATCAATATTATTATTTATTATTTTTTACTCTTTTTAGTCTAATTCTTCATGTACAAATAAATTTTTTAACACAGATTATAATAACATAATTATTTACACTACTTAATAATAAAATATTTAGCGATATTGACTTCCTATCTAACGGACGAGTCCTATCGACTTGGAGCTACCGTATGTCAAAGAAGATAATTCAAATAATGTTTGAAGATTTTTATATCTTTTTATTTATTTATTATAATGTAACGTCTTATCGTAACTACCATTTTGCAACATTTATACAACTATTGTGTTATCAATCCGTATAATTCACTGGGGGCGAGTAAATTGAAAGCTTCATCATTTCTGTTTAAAATTTCCCATAAGTATAAATGTTTGTTCCTCGGCTTAATCGGCCTGATCATCTCTAATCAACTCATTAACGATATTGTAATATCAGTGTTTAAACTTTCAATCCCGTCGTAAATCGTAACAGTATGATAGAATGGAGTAGTGTCAAAGAAACTTCTTAATTAGTCATCATACTACATCATTTTTAAGTATTCAAATAAAATTTTGACATGTATTAAATTAATCACACATGTCTATTGAATTGTAAATTAGCCTCAAAATCAAAAGTGAGCTGGAATTTAGTGATTTTATTAATAATTAGAATGTAACGATTAATAGTATTAATTAAAAAATCAGATTTTTCTCACTTCTCTTTTCCTCAAATAAAAGAAAAATCTATCATTCGCATATCAAAAGTTCACCACCACTGGTCCCTCTCTCTGGCGTCCAAACAAGTCATCAAATAGGGAAAAAAATTGTCCAAATTATAAAAGCCCAACAAGAACATCACGATCAATTCTAATCCGATCAAGATTACAAATACCACCGCTTCCAACCCAAATCCGGCCACCATGAAAATTAGCAGCACCACCGCTTCCAACCCAAATCCGGCCACCATGAAAATTAGCAGCACACAACCAAATCAACAAAAAAAGAAAAAGAAAGAAGAAGAGCAAAATCGATTTACGTTAATAGAAATCTAACATTCATTAACTGAGTCATCAAATGAGATTTGAATGGAGAAAATACTGTAAACTACGGAAAAAATACAAATATAAAAGTATAGAATCCGGAGAAGAAAAAATAAAAAAAAAATAATGATTTTATTAATTTCTTAAAGAATCAAATAATTTAGGGTTACAATTTCTATGATTTTTCTGATTAACGATTAACGAAACAACATCTAAGATAATGGCATGTGACAATGACAAACAAATAAAGCAACTTGATAATATATATATGACAAAGACAAGATTGACAAAGACAAAATTTACCACCGACTATTGAGGCAAGCGACGAGAGGTGGCTTGACAGAAGCTTGACAAGATTAAAATTTATGCAGAGTTGCGTTGTTTTGAATGTGTGTCCATGTGTCTTGAATAAGAGGGTTGAGGCCTCTATTTATAGTGCTTGAGACAGTCCTCGTCCATGTAGGAGTAGAATTCCTTCTAACCAATCAGAAGTCTTCCTTGAAGTCCATCTTCTATTGTAACTCGTCAATACCTTAATTCTATTTTGGGCTCTTATTTCTTATAGTTGAATCATCTTCGTCTTCCAAGTCTTGAGATTGAATCCTCCTTCAAGTCTTATAGCTAAGCTCAATCCTTCTCGAAGTCTTAGTATGTAGTTGAATCCTCCTTGAAGTCTTAGAATGTAGTTGAATCCTCCTTGAAGTCTTAGTGGGAAGTGGAATCCTCCTCCAAGACTTATAGCTAAACCCTTGAGTCCTATTCTAACTAGAACTCCAACCTTGCTTACAAGAATATTTTCTAGAATCTCTTCAAGACTTTAATTCGTTGATTATCTCTTCCTTTTCCAACCAAAATTTTTGAATCATCCATTAACCATGAATAACCCTTTACAGCCCAATCCATTACCATGGATAAGATTTAAATGTTTAGACTTTAACCGTAGATGACATTTTAAGTGCTTGGACTCCTATCCAAGAGGAGCCTTTAGGTGCTTGGACACTTACCCTAGAAAAGCTTTTAAATGCTTAAACCCTTACCCTAGAAAAGCTTTTAAGGCTTTGGACCCATTTCTATTAGAGCCAAGGTTATGATAGAGTTTACTTAGATAAAAGTGAGCCAAGGCTAGGATAGAGTTTACTTAGATAAACATAAGCTAATGTTAGGATAGAGAGACCATAGCCAAGACTAGGATAGAGTGACCATAGTCAAGGCTACGATGCGCTTTCAAGCCTACGATGCAAATTCAAGCCTATGAAGCGCTTTCAACCTTTCAATGCGCTTTCAAGGCTACAATGCGCTTTCAAGGCTTTGATGTGCATTCAAGTCTTCGATCCCCTTTCAAGCCTTCAATGCACTTTGAAGTCTTCAACCTACTTTCAAGTCTTCAATGAGATTTCAAGTCTACAATGCATATTCAAGTCTTCAACCCACTTTCAAGTCTTCAATGAGCTTTCAAGTTTACCATGCATATTCAGTCTTCAATGGGCCTTCAAGTCTTCAATGAGTTTTCAAGTCTACAATGCATATTCAAGTCTTCAACGGGCCTTCAAGTCAATGAGTTTTCAAGTCTTTAATGCATATTCAAGTCTTCAATGCATATTCAAGTCTTCAAGGCGCATTCAAGTCTATAATACGCTTTGAAATCTTCAATGCACATTTAAGTCTACGATACACTTTGCTTGAATAAAATTGACCGTAGACACAATTTCAAGTCTACGATAAATTTGTCTTCAATAAATGAAACCATGGTCATAAACTTATTACACGTGGCAATACTTAATCGATAGTCAAAATTTCGTTGTCTACAAATGTCCCCTTTCGAGACTTGGTCACGAGCATGAATTTGTTGAGGTGCGAAGTGGGCGAGTCTTGAAGCTATTGTGCTTTAATGAAATCTTTACGGATTCTCTTTCCAAATAGGTTTGCTTCATCATGCATTTGCTTGCCGAATTTTTTCTATATTTTGAACCCTTTGGTGAAGGTTGTATTTGAATTATCCTTTAAATTTTGAACTTCTTTAGAGGATGAGATTGTTAGTCAAGCTTTCTTCCAACTTGACTAAGCATGAAATACTTGGACATAATTTTATAGCAGTTTGAAAACTCATGCTAAGGAGAGAATATTTTCAAGTAGCTTCAGTTTAGAGTAATCAATCATTTATAAAGCAATTTGAAATCCTCTCTGCATAGGAGGTGATTGATTCTCTTAGTTTTTTATTTTTGTCTTTTTTTCGGACTTTCTTTAGCGGA
>NW_027266607.1:0-121273 GCF_046630445.1 Rutidosis leptorrhynchoides
GGCGAGACCAACGCTAGCTAAACTCTCCGACGACACAAGAAAAGAGAAGACAGAAAGACAGGTGGGTTATGAGCCAACCTTTTTGCTAGAGGGATTTTTCAGAGAGATCTGAATTTTTTTGTGTATTTAATCCCACAAACTAGCCAGGTATTTATAGGTTTTGAGGGAGGGGGGCGGTTTTGAGGAGAAAGAATTTGACTTGGAGTGCAATCCAAGACTCCTAATCCTAGACGCATTTGGACTGTACACTCTTATCAATTCAAAACTTGATAGTCAAACTTCTTTCAGTTCTTGCACAATTAAAATTCCATTCAAACAGAAAATTAAATATGATATTAATTAGGAGATAAAATCTATATTAATTAGGAGATAAAATCAATATTAAATTAGGAGACAAAATCGAATTGCATTAGGAGACAAATCTCCTTCTAAAATTCGGTCACTACATGTAAGTGGACAAATCCCACTTAAACACGGATACATAATTAAGAGATAAAATCTCCCTAATTAAATAGACAAAAATCAAACCGGCTTCATCCAAAAGATAAGCAGTTCGGTCCGGGACGAGTGTGGTGGTGGTCCGCGCGCGTGAAACCTTGTAGACTTCCTCTACAACACACTTTAAACTCTAACACACACAAATCACTATATAAATGACTTATGTTTTTAGAGAATTTTCAATGTGGGACTTTGTACATTCATGCACAAATCACCACTATAAGCACTACTATTTCTCATTCATCCTTTGACACAAATGTCAAATAAATGGTTGAACACTCATCTATGTAATATAGACAATCCATAGAAATTAATTTCAATTTATTCCGTCACACGGATTCACCTACATACGTGATCAAACTACCATTAACCATGCAATTTGTCATTTTGTCTATAGGATGTATGATCGGTGTAGACAATGACATTCGTTCCCACAAATATGACCTGAATTTGGCAAAAGCAAAGTCCATAGCTAACAACTCCTTCTCTGTCATAGTGTTATTTACTTGCGCCCCATCAAGAGTTTTTCTGGCACAGTAAATAGAACAGAACACTTTCTACCTTCGTTGACGTCCCAAAACAGCTCCCACAACATAATCACTAGCATCAAACATAAGCTGAAACGGCAAAAAATTATTAGGTGCAATACTTATAGGTGCAGTGACTTACCTCTTCTTTAGCTCGGTAAAAGCTGTCAAACAAGCACCATCAAACAAAAATTTCACATCTTTCTCCTGAAGATTACACAAAGGTTTACCACTCTTGAGAAGTCCTTAATGAATCACATGTATAAACCAACATGACCCTAGAAACTTCGAACACCTTTCACAAAATTCGGTGGAGGCAATTTTTCAACTGTTTCAATCTTCGCTTTATCTACCTCCAGCCCTTTGGCAAACACCAAATGATCTATGAATATCTCATTACTAGAACTTTGACAGTGCAAAAAAAATAATAATAATAATAATAAAAATAAAATGGAAATGGCTCTTTTATTTTGGCTTTACACGTTGGCAAAGTTTGTACCTTCGTAATGAATTTTCAACTCTTTGAGGAAATTTCATTGTACTTATTTGAAATGCAAGTGAAAACTGGATTTTTTTTTTCTTTTATGTATTTATAGACATGATTTGGATTTTTTTTTTTTTTTTAAGTTTAAAAATATCATAACAGATGTTTAACAGGATAGAGCAGTGTAGAGTGTAAATTGTCTTTAGATTCTGGTGGAATTGTGCAGAATGTGTAGGTCCGAGCGTATTTGCTATTATAATTCCTAACATGAGTGATTGGGATTTTACCTTCCTTGTATATTTCTCGTCAAGATGCTTTTATGTGATAGTAAATTTGTAATTGCAGCCTCTTGGAGTTCCTTGTGGGGATATGATAAAGGATGTGAGGAGGAAGCTGGGATTCTAATCAATATTCACAGTATCAACATTGTCTAATAAAACTAAGCTCTCATTGAAATATCTAATATGCTCAAAAGTATTCATCATTTGAGACAAAATCTCATTTTCAAATTTAGGTAATGGATTACCTTCTTTTTTATGTCTCGCATGAATGACTAATTTTCATAGCTAGCTTATATATTTTGGGTTTGGGATCTTTTTGAGGTGGGAACTGAGAATTCTTGGTGACTATGACCTTTGAACGATATTTGTTGTGAAAAATGGGCATGTATGTAATTTAACTCGGGTTACCATAAGCTAACATACATCACTCTATTGTTTTTGCTTATTTGAAAGTTGAATCCGCTATTACTTTTAATAAATTATGAGCTCTGATTATTACGGTCATATTGGACCTTCTATTTGTTCGTCAAAATCCGGAAATCAAATGTTATCCTGTTGGAAAGCTTAAATTTGTCGGAGACCCAAGAGTTCATAAGAGTTGTAGTTAGCTTTGATGCCCTGACAAATGGTATTTACAATATTTCATTCAAAGTGAAGGCTTGTGAATCCGAGTTCATACTTTTTCTGGGTGATTTATATTTAACATATTTGTTTTGTTATTTTTAAGACTGTTTACATCAGATTTGCCTAAGGTTGCGAAATGGATTATGCATTTAGTTATCACTCGATTAAAAATAGATTTTTTCAAATATTTATTCATTATGAGGCAAGTGTGTGATTGAGAATGAGATGGAAGTGACATGGACATGTTAGAGCTTTAGAGTCTCTGTGAATATTATCTAACGGTAGATAAGTTCTTACATTTTTTTAACTTAAAAAAAAAAAAAAGATTATTCCATTTTTAGGATGGAGTTGATAAGTTCTTTGAAACGTTAGATGTCATGTTCCAGAATTCATCATAGTTGTTGACTTGATATGTTTTATTGGTATTCGCCATTGTGAAAGAGATAAAGTAATGAAGCATACGAAGATGAGGAGGGCGAGGTTATATTACTTTAGAGACAAGCTTTCAAGGCAAGCTTCCAGGCTATCCACTTTTAAATGATAGAAGAGTAGCACTCTTTGTTTAAGGTTGTTTATTTCATCTTGCGTAGATTTTCTTTAATTATCGACATTATTGTGTCGTTTTGTATCCCGATAAAAGAAAAAAAATACACCATCCGTCCCAAATTAGATGTTAATATAAACATAATTTTTTGTCTCAAATTAGGTGCAAATTTTGACAAGTTTAAAGAACATTAATTATGTTTTTCCATTATATCTTCACCACCTTCACCATTTTTATCCTCATGTCTCCCATGTACTCTCCATCACCAACTTCACTATATTCACCCACATATTTTTATGAGGATTTTTTAATCTATACAACCATAATTATATTAAAAAATGAACTAAAAATATATTTTATTGATTTGTGTGAAATTTCTTAGATTAGTATATAATTTGGGACGGAAAGAATATATATTTAGATCATCGAAAAATCTTTCGTGAAAATATTTTGATGTGTTATCATATAACTGTGTAATATTCATCACCTTGTTTTTTTATTTCAATTTTCATATCGATTCCACACTTAATAATATCATTTGAATTTCTAGATTTTATATTTGGAGATATATTTTTACAAAAATTTATGGGGATTTAAAATTAAAAAAATTCTTGAAAAAGAATATTTACTCAAAATATTAATCTATTTAATTTTTTTTTAAGGAATCCGACTATTTCATTAAGCTAATAAAGCGTTCAAATGGACCACTTCAGCCACATCATGTGGCAAATTATTACAATCAAAAGTCACTAAATCAACTATGAAAACATAATGAGCAAGAACGTGAGCCGGTCTATTACCTCCATGTTTAACAAAACTAAAACCACCGGAAGAAAAATAAGAATCAATGAAATGTTTAAATTCTTTCGTGATATTGCCAATTACTGAGAAACTCCTTGAAGAGCTATTTAACTCCTTTATAAGTTCCTGACAATCCCCTTCAAAAATAACTGCATCTAAGTTCAATCTTCTAACCAACTCAATGCTTTTAAGTGCGGCGATAGCTTCTGCTGGTAAAACTGAGCCCTGCCTCCCCAATTTGCCGGACCATGCGCCAATACACCGACCACAATGATCCCGCACAATAGTATCAAAACGATTAGTACTACTGCCCAAGACAAACCCAGCATCAAAATTAACTTTAAATATCCCAGGCACAGGAGGCTTCCATCGATCTTGTCGAGTAACCAACCTCGAAACCTGCCGAGACCCAACCGAAACCAGTGATGAGAAACTAAGAAACCATCGCTGAAAACCACTTACCGTCGAGCTTGGGATAGCGCATTTGGCCCGGAATATATAATCATTCCGGTTACTCCAAACCCACCATGCTGCTGCAATAAACGAATTTAATTCATATTTCGAGAGTATAGAGAAAACAAACTGCAACCACTGCTGTGTATTATCATGTTGTGATATGATAACGTCATTTATACCTAGCCCAGCCCAAAATTATCTCGTCCAATGACAATCACGAAACAGATGTAAAATGGATTCACTAGATTCAAAACATACCTCACAATGGCCTGATATCGACTGCAGCCCTTGGCCAATCAGATTATCCCTTGTTGACACTATACCTTGACACAATTTCCAAGCAAAAAGTCTCAGGTTAGGCAACAAATCTAACTGCCAAATTAAATTCCAGTGACCGAAAGGTGAGGTAGTAAAAGCAATAGTTTGACCAGGGTGCAACAATTGTTTGGCAACGAAATAACCACTTTTGACAGTGTAAACCCCATTAGCATTATGGTCCCAAATCCACTGATCTTGACAAGGTACAAAAGCGATGTGAATCGCCTGAATAGCTCAAGCTGCCACTTGAGCCTCATTAAAGTTATCAACCAACATATCATCTTTCCAACAATTATTTTCATGATCTATCAAGCTAGACACCTTGGCCTGAGGCCACAATAAATGAGCAGACAAAGGGATTTTGGTACCTAGCACAAGAGGAAACCATTTGTCAGAGAAGATATGAGCTTCCAAGCCATCCCCAATAAGCCAATGACCACCATCTATCAGAATGTTACGAGCTTCAATCATCCCTCTCCAAATCGAGGACGGATTATTCCCCAACTCAGCATGAATAAAGGAAGTCCGTGGGAAGTACTTCTGCTTCAAAACAACTGTCATCATATTATCTGGCTCTAAGAGAAACCTCCAACCTTGCTTAGCAGTCAAAGCAAGATTATATGCCTTCAACTCCCTAAATCCCAAGCCTCCAAACTTTTTCTTCTCACAGAGACTATCCCATTCTATCCAATGAATCTTCCTCTCCCCATCCTTCGCTCCCCAAAGAAAACGAGCACAAAACATTTCTAAAGCATGACACAGTCCATCTGACAATTGGAAGAGACTCATAACATAAGTAGGCAATGCTTGAAGAACAGCTTTTACCAAAACCTCCCGTCCCGCCTTTGACAGATACTTCCCCTTCCAGCCTGCTAACTTCCTTCTCAATCTATTCCTCAGAAAATCAAAGGAAACATTCTTATTTCTACCGAGCACTATAGGCAACCCCAAATACTTGTTAGTCTCTAATGAATTAAAGACTCCCAAACACTGTTTGAGCTCCAATCGGCAATCATCTGCCACATTCTTGCTGAAAAGAATATTGGACTTTGAGAAATTAATTTCTTGCCCAGCCGCTGCCTTGTACCACTTCAGGACTTGGAGAAATTGTTGACAATCAGCCAACGTCGCCCGAAAGAAAACCAAGCTATCATCAGCAAAAAGAAGATGGGATATTCGAGGGCCTCCCCAACTGACTGCAGCTCCTTGAAGCAGCCCCCGACTAATCCTATCTTTGATAATTACCGTGAACGCCTCAGAACACAACACAAATAGAATTGGGGATAACGGATCCCCCTGTCTGAACCCGCGTTTAGGAAACAACACATCCGACGGCCTGCCATTAACCAAAAAGTGTACGAGACTGAGCGAACGCAATTCATAATAAGATCAACCCACGAAGATTGAAAACCCAGCTTCAATAAACAAGCTTCCACCACTCCAACCTATCATAAGCCTTCTTCACATCAAGTTTCAAAGCCACAAAACCCTTCCTACTAGGGCATTTATGTAACAGAGAATGCACAATTCCAAACGCCACCGTAGCATTGTCAAATATGGAACGTCCAGCAATAAAACCAGATTGATTACTGGAAATAATTTCAGGTAGCCACGATCTCATTCTATTCACCATGCATTTGGAAACCAATTTCATAATGACATTATAAAGGCTTATGGGACGAAAATCAGAAGGTACCTGAGGAGCTTTAATCTTGAGGATTAAAACCACATTGGTGTGATTATAATGACTTGGAATCGGTCCCCCATGTAGAATTTGTAATATAGCCTGAGTGACTGAATGGCCCACTGTCGGCCACATTTTTTGGAAAAAGGCCGCGTTCAAACCATCTGGACCCGGAGATTTAAACGGCCCCATCTGCTGAAGAGCCTCAAACACATCCCTAGTACAAAAGGGTTTACCTAACTCTACATTAATTTCTACAGTCACCTTAGGCTGGATCAAGGTAATCACTCGATTGATATCTTCATCCAACGGTCTCATCGAATGATACACTTCAGCATAATGGTTGAATACAACATGAGCAATGTCCTCCCTCTTAGTCTGCCCAATCCCATTACCATCAAAGAGGCCGGTAATGGTATTATTAGAGGCCGGTAATGGTATTATTTTTCCGTCTCTGAGTAGCAAAAGAATGAAAGTATTTAATATTCCAATCCCCCTCTGTAAACCAACTAACCTTAGCTCGTTGATTCCATTTGATAGCCTCCTGATCCAATAATCTATTTAACTCCAGCCGTGTTGATTGAATTTCCATCCCATCCTCCACAAAATTGGCTTGCGTCAAAAGACTGGTTAACCGTGCTTCGCAATACTAGCTGGAAGATCACCAAACTCCTTCTGACTCCACCTAGATAAAGCAGCTTTAACTCGAAGGAGATTCCCATCCAAACTATAATGTTGTTTCCATGCCCCGCTACAATCCCCGGGCAATCTTCATTCTTAAGCCAAAAATTTTCAAACTTGAAAGTTCTTGGTACCGAAACACCAAGTCCAACACTTCCAACTCCAACAAAAATGGGCAATGATCTGACAAAGTAGACACCAAGTTTGTGACTCGTGCATTCGGAAACAAAGCCATCCAAACATCAGTCGCCAAAACTCTATCCAGACGCTCATTAATGAGACCTCCCTGATAACGTCCATTGCACCAAGTATACTGCGGTCCACAGAAACCCAAGTCCCTGAGCCCATAAAACTCAGTAGCCTCTCGAAAATCTTCGATTTGCCGACTACTGCGAAAACTCCCACCATCTTTTTCATCAAGTTGAAGCAGCTCATTGAAATCTCTTCCAACTATCCATGGCAAAGACGACTCTGATTTCAACCTCCGAAGCATACTTCAGGATTTAGAATGCCTCGCCACAACTGGGTGCCCATAGAAGCCGGTACACAGCCACTTCTCATCTATTACAGTATCAATATGTCTCTTAGACAAAGACAAAACTCTAACCGGCACAACATCCTCATTCCATAGCACGGCTAAACCACCACTCCTACCCTCACAATCCACACTCACACAGTTAAGAAAATCGAGCTTTACCTTTATACGATCCATCTCAGCACCATTTAACTTAGTTTCACATAAAAACACAAACAATGGCCGTAATCGACGCAACAATCGTGCCGCTTTATGAAATGCAGAAGAGTGGCTGAGACCCCTGCGGTTCCAAAAAACGGTATTCATTGTCCCCGGCGGACAAGGGAATCCTCTCCCTCATCGGCCGATTGAACGTCAAAACCTGTGTTGAATCCCTGTCGGGAAACTGAAGCTGACTGGGCCTCCACCAAAATGCAACAGTCCCAGTAAGGGACCCAGCCGCCGGTGCCATTGCATTGAATGCACCAACAGCCCCCGACGACTTCCTCGCTGCCATCTCCACATCTCCCCCAATCTGGACTGCCTTCCCCATCGCGGCTCTAGCCACGACAGCCCCAGCCTCTCCCAATTTCGTTCCCATTGCAGCATCAATCACGTCCGTCCCTGTACTGACCGTTGTCTCAATCGGGTTCGTCGATGTCGCTCTCACAGGAAAGGTTTCAGAACGGCCCTCCTCCCTCGCCGTACCAGAACCACCAAGTGAGACGCCTGACACACTTGCCGACCCCACCACATCGCCGCCTAAGGCCCCCGTGGTGGTTCCCCCTTGACCTGGCTGCCGAATCCATCGATTCGCAAGACGACGCCGTTTGAAAGTCGACAGCGGTCTAGGAGCGATCGAGTTGGACTGAACTGGTGTTGGAGCCGCGGCCTTGGGCTAATCCGTGCTTTGGGCCGCCTTCCTCTTTTTCTCACTTGGGCCACTTACACAACCAACCGAACCTACAGCCTGGCCCATCACCTCTCCACCATCTGAGTCACTCGCAGCAGCAGCACACAAGCTCTGGATATTTGGGCCTACCGCCTGACCTAACACACCTGGCCCAGCCGAAACCTTCACAGCAGCGCCTGGACTCTGAAGTGAATCCTGTCCCTGTCCATTTGGGCCCTTCATAGCAGCGCCCGCCTGACCCAGTAAGTCTAGCCCAAACCGAGATACACCCAACTGCATCTGGAGTCCTTGTCCGATTAGAAAACAACTCCTCATTTGAAATTTAATTATGCTCAACCGTTTCCTTAAATCCAGGACCACCCACCCCCGCCTCCTTGTTGGCCACGTAACCCTCACCAGCAACTACCTCCGATGAGTTCATCGGCCCGATCAACAAAGGTTTGGCCGGATGGAAATTTTGCGATGAACCTGCCTTCAACCAAGCGCCATACACCTTGGAATCCCTCTGCACTACCCCACATTCGCTATCGACATGAGTAAGGAAGCCACAATTATAGCAAAAGTTTGGGAGATTCTGATATTGAAAAAACACCCATAATTTCCGCAATCCCAAAGCGAAATCCGGAAAATTTAAAAGAGCCCCTCTCCGTAATGACTTGTTCGGCGGAACCGTAGCCCGAAAATGAAGAGATTGCCCCCATAACGCTTCTTTTCTCTTGATTCCATGTAATTTAATCGGAGAGCCAAGAGCTTTTGCAAAAGCTTCCGCCACTGATTTGTTCAACAGACTTAACGGCAAGTCATTGATCTCAATCCAAAAAATCGTCGAATCAAACACATAGTCCACTAATCGCCGAATTTACTTAATTTAGTCCTTAGAAAAAAATTAATAAAAAATAAACATTTTGACTTGATCGTTTTTTATAGCTCAATGGGAATTGAATAAATGGACTAAACTATAATTAAAAACTAATGTATAAGGGTATAATAGACATTATCGTGCGTCATGTACTCTTTTGTTCAAATTATGCCAAACACAAAATGAACAATTTCAATTCTATCATGGTCTGTCTCTATCTCACGTAACAAACGCATCCTAAAAGCGTGATGTGGTATGTCCATATATATGTAGCCATGTAGGATTCGTGAATGCAGATTCGGGATCTATAACTAAAAATTGGCAAACGGAGTTTTACGGCGAAAACAGAGAGCAAAATCATACTCTCTTTTTCCTATTTTTTAATTTCATACAGTTGCGTTCAATAACACATATTCTACTCTTTTACAAGTATTAACAAGTCTATTTTTTTTTTTTTTCCTTCGAAAGGGCACAAGTCTATTTTTGCATCCTCTATTATAAACACCATTTTCTATTTTATTTTATTTTAAAGAGAGGAATATTCAAGAGATTCTTTGTTAGTTAATATCCAAGAAAATCTTGTGAATTTACGAAGAAAAATGCGAGAGACAACATTAATTTCCACAGAACAGATTACTTGGTAGCTATTTTTGGTTTTATCTGCACCAGATGTTGAAATTCTTGTCTACAAAATTTAATACTAGTACTGTACTAGTATTACTTTTCTATCTCTTTGCCACTTGTAGTAGTAATGAAACTTGCTACGTCTCTTTTTCCCTCACTCTCCATAGCCACAAATCTTTCACTTTTAGACTAACAGAGCTCAGAGAGAGAGAGATGGAAAATGAGTTGTAAGAAGCATTGGGGGTTTCAGGGAAACGAATCACTGACGAGCGCTTCATCAATCACCGTGAGAGGTGTTCTCAACTCTTTAATGGCGAATCTCAACAAAGATGATCAAAAACCTATCGTTCCTCTTGGCCATGGAGACCCTTCTGCTTTTCCTTGCTTTAGGACCTGTCTCGAAGCTCAAGACGCCATTTTTCATTCTTTTGTTATCATTTATGTCAGCAGGAATGTCAACTTAGTGAACCTGGAATCCACATGATAAAGGGTCCAAATGACGCCGTACGTATGCAAATATGTAGTGATGAGAATCTACTTATCCTAAAAAAAAAAACAAAAGAATCTACTCATTCACAGTTTTATATCTACTCAATGTTCATCAACAAAAAAATATATCTACTCAATTTACGTGCACCTAAGTTTGCTCGACATTTTTTTGGCTTCAAAAAATGAAAAAGGTTTGCTCGCATTCAAAATCATAAAGTCCAATCATGATTCAATTGATTAGGCATTTCTTTTATTGATAATTTTTTATTAGGAATTAATAAAAAAAACCAAAATGGCCATGTAGTTTTTTCTTTTATTTTTTTTGTCCAAATCACAAATTCACATGTATGCTTTCAAGCTTTGTTCGTAGCAACAATTCAAAATAAAACATATAAAACTTTTTCTAATCAAATTATACAAACGAATCAAACTCATCTACAATTAAGAAGTTTACGCAAAAAGAGATATAACCGCTTCAAAGAGCAACACGACGTTGCTGTAAATAATTTTACATGGCCAACTCTTTCATTGACCAGATAGGATTTATTAAGATTTGGTGACTTGTGAAGCAAGCAATTACCTACAGAAGCAAGCATCAATTCAATTTTATAATATATATATATATAGAAACTGGTCTTTATTGCTTCTTTGCATGACTCTTGTAGAAAGATTTGATCCTCTCCAACCCATCCAAAAGTGCTGATGGCTCAACAGCAAAAGTTATCCTAAGCCAATTCTTCAATCCTACAGCCGCCCCTGAAAACAAATGATGTTTTTAAACCCGAATGACCCCGAAACAGACTATTTTTAACCGATACAAATGTTTTTAAAAAGAAAAAAATTGTGAAGGATATATAAATTGGAGATTTTATGTTTTACCTGGTAAAACAATGACTGACTGCTCTTTGGCGAGCTTCAGACAGAAGTCCACATCATCTTTGATGTCTTCCAAAACAGACAAGTTCAGCTCACCTGCAATATTCAGAATTTTCTAATTGAGGATGTTGTTCCTTGAATATGAATTATTATATGTTATGATTAATTCTCTTACCATCACAAACATGGATCCTTCTGGTTTCTTTGGGCAAGTAATGCAAGGAATCTCTTTTATTTTTAACACAAGATGTTTCAGCCGCTTCTCGTAGTAACCCAATAATCTTCGGAAAAAGCCATGCTTTGTATTTTCAAGAATTCAGGAATTGCACCCTAAATATTTATTTATGATTGTAAAAAAGTTCAACAAGATAAAAGTAAGCACATATTTTTAATTGGAAAAAAAAATGCTTATTATCGAATTTCAAACCTGGATGAAGGTTACAGGATCAGAGGAGAGATTAAGATATCCTATTACTGAATCAACAACCTGAAAGGCCAATAAAAACCCAATGGGAATAACGATTATTATTAGACGTTAAGAAATACAGGGAGATAGATGAATATGGAAGCTACCCCTGAATCTTTCAAGATGCCATGAGGATCATTTGTGAAGAGCCAACCCATTCTCCATCCAGGAACAATCCATCTCTTCGAAATGGACCCAAGAGTGATAACAGGTACTGTCGACCCGAAAACTCCCATAGGCGTGAAAGGGGTTTCCCCAAATGCTAGATGCCCATAAACTTCATCAGCAATCACTAAAATACCAAGCTTTTTGCCGTCTCAGCAATCTGGTACTCAACAAATCAACAGTGTTTAAAGTTTTTCTTAAGAAACACTATTGTCCAACTATTACTGAAAAATGAAACTCATTTACCTTCTGTAAATGTTGGAAGTTATAAACACATTCACAAGGATTACTAGGGTTTATAATGACCATGGCAGTTGTATTTTCATCTGCGAGAGATTCGACGGCTGCAAGATCAACCTCCCAGCCGTTCTCCGGAAGGAGATCGAAATGGCGGTACTCGAGATTCCTTTGAGCACATAGAGCTTCATAATATGGGAATCCAGGCTTTGGGAGGAGAATGTTGGAACCAGGTCTGGCAAGGACCGACACTGCAACTTCAATTGCTTGGGTGCATCCAATGGTTAGATAAACATCATCTGGAGATAACTTATTTGGGAGATCTGAATTCAGATAATCTGCAACAGCCCTATCAGGGATTTTGAGTTTAGGCGTCAAGTCAGAGAGAAAACATGAATAGTGACTCTCGACATATGAATAATAGTAATAATCCCGGAGATCATATGACACATGTTAGTTAAAATAGTATTGCCGCGCTAGAATTTGCATACATAGAAACCACAAAACTGCTTATGTCTACTTCTCGTATAAAATAAGGGGAAAAAAAAAAATTTGTTTTGCATGATTAGGTTCTTTATATGCTCTAGCACATGAACCATTTGATTTGAGCAATTTCAAGACATTCTACCAATTACAAATGTTTCTTCAAGTTATAACTTAACTAGAATCTTTGATCAGTTCAATTCGATACTCAAATCATCTTCACTCTAAAGAAAACCGAATTAACATTACTCAATTGGAATTGACAGAAAAGATAAAACACCTTTCATAGACTCTGCATGCAATTAATTAAGACCTGGAATTCAATTAAATGGTGATAATAATGAATTAATGAGAAATATTCTTACTTTCTGGCAGGAAGAAGGCCGACAGTCGGCGAATAACAGTTGTACTTAGCCGATTGAAGAGAATAGAGAGCAAAGAAGAATATAAGGTCTCGTTTGATTCGCATGATTATCATGGATTAGGAATTGGATTGATTTTGTCAATCCAATTCATTTTAATCCGATGTTTGATTTGCATGATTAGTAAATTGGATTCGAACTCGAATCCGATTGTTACCGGATTAGTTAGTAAGTATTTGATAGGTCTTCTTCGCGAATCCAATAAGAAATGGATTCGCTGACTTTACAAATTAAAGTGGAAATCTCGACTTTACCCCATTAATTTACTTAAAAAGACAACAAATACCCTTAATATTCCCCAACATATATAAACCACAATTTCATCACCTTCATTCTCATCTTCTCTGAGTTACATCGGCTCTTCTTCCTGACGCCGATTTCGGTAGGATTTCGGCCAAAGCAAGACCGATTCCTACTCTACTGAACGTATAGAATATGATTATAAGGTTAATTTTCCCTAACTCTCCCTCGCTTTCATTTAATTTGGAAAAATCGAATTAGGATTCATGAATGAAATTTGGGGGTTTCGGTCAATTCTCATATATGTTATTCTACTATCCATTCTAACCGTTTCTAGTTAAAAATTAGCTTAAAACACGAATTAACGAAGTCGAAATTTTACCTCAAAGTTTCAGGTATTTCTGATTTGCTCTGAAATCGATTAATTCGTGTTCTTCTGGGTTTGAGACAGGTTGGAAACGTCAAATTGGGGTCTGAAATGGACGGAAAGCTCCAACTCGTCCGTGACTCAATTTTGACTCGGTCAGAACTCAATGGGCTCCGATGATCTGCTGGCTGCGTGACGATGACGATGGTGATCAAGCTCATGAAGCTTTCGAAAGTGAGTGTTTGTATGCTGTGTCTGGATCATTTCTGGTTAATGAATGGCTTGATGTAATTCTGTTTAATTGTTGGACTTGATTAGATAAGGCTGCTGTAGGTTTAAGAAAATTTGGCAGTAGGTTTTGAAAACAATGCACAGAATTGAATTGGTGTGTATTATAAGAGACTGAGTTGATCTGATCTTGTTGCTGCTGGCGTGAATGATTGTATATAGACTGTAAAGATTGAAAAGGAAGTGTATAATTGACAAAATGAAAGGAGTGCTAGAATTGCTCTCTGCCGTGAAAGATTGTCTAAAATAATAGGATGTCAATTTTCATTGACCAAAAGTTTTATGGTATTCCCACGACAATGAAGTTGATGTTAAGAAATAAGGAAATCTACCCACAAAAATGTAACGCCCGTAACTTAATTTGTTTTGAATTATATTAAATAGTTCGTTTAACCGTATTAATTTTATTTTTTCCGCGTAGTATTTTATCAAAAGAGTTAGCCGTAAAATTATTTTCTATTTCAGATAAATAATTATAGGTATTTTTACCTATATTGAATATCGGGTATAATACCTGATATATCTTGTATTTATACATGTGTTCGTGACGGAGCGGAAAGTTAATTAAAATCAACTTTCGGTTGCCGACACTTCCAATTCAATTTTCCTTCTTCCTACTCTACACCCTACACTACACACCCGCTATCTCTAATAATTCTTCTCACTATGACTAATAATCATTCACAACAATCATTCACAGCATTATACTCTCCGTTCACCATTTCATCACAACAAGCAACAAATATACAACCATTCCATTATTTTCTTTCAATTCAAGCTATTATACAGTCCATTTACACAGAAACATTGTTCAAAACATTTTCCGTAACAAGCCTACGGAAGACTAAATTGCCTAATTACACGAAATCGACAAATTCAATACACTGCCAAAAACTCAATTTTCCAGAATGAGTCCGAATCAACATTTGTTATAGACAAAGATTAAAGAAACGTTTTTCGTTGAGGGAGATTTACCGATCGGAGGATTTTTGCTAACTGAGTCACGACCGAGTTGAGTTTGAGTCGAGACTGAGTCAACCGAGTCTTCACCGAGTTCGTGCACCAGGAGCGTCCAGGAACCCCGGCGACCTTATCCGAGCAAGAGCCACCGTGAAAGCAGGCGGCCGGAATATTACATGGTCAAATCCGACCATCAAAAGCTGTTAAAAATTCAGAACTTTTAGCATTAAAACGTTCCTAAACAATCATAGATTAACATACTAACGAATTAGGACTCAATTCGAAGTTTTGAGAAATTTTACCCGAATCGTAAAATTGAAATTAAAGTCTAATTGAGCGAAATTGAGAAATCTAACCTGATATTATTGATCCCTGAGACGAGACGAGTCAGACGGTATATGGGTCGGAGTCTGTCGTCGCCGAAATCGACGTAGAAGACGAACGACAGAGACGGGAGACGGAGAGAATCGTCGCTGTCTCAACGAAGGAGAAGAAGATTATGATTGAACCAGTTTGGTTCAATCCTATTTATAACAGAAGAGTTAAAATCGATTTTATTGTTAATTACTATTCTGCCCTTTCAATTTTCAAGTATTTACAAAACTGTTAACGTAATTCTTTCGGTCAACTAATATGTCAAAGGCTAAAATTATCTTTTCACAGAATTAAAATCGGTTCTTTCGTTTTATTTCGGTTCAAGTCGGTTTAATTCAATCTGATTGAAACGGTTTGATTTAAAATCACCCGCACCTGTGTTAATAGACATATATAACCTTCACTGTTTTACAAACTTACACAAATACCACCGCGTCAGAATAAAGTCAAAGGCTATTCTGGGCATTTTAGCAATCCGAACCTAATTAATATCTATTTTAAATATTAAAGTAATATATTTATCTTCTAAATCTAATAAAAAAAATGTTTACTCATTCCGAACCTATGAAATTTTTACAATAAATTATATATATTATTTTGAAATAATATCAAAAATTTGGAATTTTTGGAAAAAAAAGATTTATTTTATTTAGATTTCTGAATTAATAAGAATAACTCAAATGTAATTAAGTATTTTTAAAATTATTTTAAAGTAATATCTCAGTTTATAAAATTATGTAAAAATGACAGAATATTATTTTAAATTATTTGGAATATTATGTGAAATTTTAATTTTTTTTATTATTATATAAATATTTGATTAAATTAAGGAAATAATTTTGAGATAAATATTAATGAATTAAATAAATATTTCTATCAGAGAAAAAAATTAATTCCTTATAAAATTAATTCTAAAAAGTTTTATAAATCAACAAAATATGAGTTACTAACTTGTCAATTTTAAATAAATATTTATTCGTTAAAATAAATATTTCTCGTTAGTAATTAACTAACTAATTAAATCGTGTAGAAGAAATCTAACAAGCGATACGTACGAAATTCATTTGTAGTATTTTACTTCGACGTCATTAGCTTAGAATGTATGTTAATAAATTATCGATGTCAATAGGTTGATAAGTCAAGCGGATCGAGGCAAGGACAATTCGACGAGTATACTGTGAGTTTTATTATAATTTTATTACAGTATGTTATACGTATATAATTGATTATTTCTTTAAGACCGCTATGTCATACATATCATATATGCATGATTTATGATTTTACGATTTCCTTGGTATGGCATAGTTATTTTAAAAACTAAATAGTCGTAGATGGCCTGGAGATCTTCAAATAAAGAAATTAATTTACTCATGATTATAAATATAGTTTAGAAAAACTATATAAATTTCTAATGTCATACATCCAATTGCATATATTGAGATATAATATAAAGTGAAATTATTCGAGTATAAGAACCCAAATTACACTGTTTTTTAACTGATTTCACTGGTGACCCGTACTAAAAGTACCAGGTCTCACTGGTGATCCGTGTTTAGTTTGCGCAAATGGTACGCTATATTTGGTACATGTTTACGTACCGTGATAGGTAGATTACTACGGTAGCTAGCTACTACTGTTAGGAAAGTCACCTATCGGTTTTCACTGAGAAGGGTTCATAAATATTTCTGTTTGTTCTCGAAAATATCACATCATAAAAATACATACTTGATTTATTTAAATTGTGAGGAAAATCATTTATAAAATGATTTATATTATAAGTATTACAAAAAGTTATATTTGATTGGTTTATATCATTTATGTTATGAAAAATCATTTATTGATGATTGTTGCAAAGGAAAACGTAATGGTTTTATAATGATTCTCACTAAGCAATTAGCTTACGGATTTCTACAAAACTAATTATTTTCTCCAAGTTAAACAGGTTCAGGTTATGAGGCACAACTAGGACCCGACTTCCACAAACGATAAAAAATACCAACAGATCCCACACTAAATTCATGATGGGTCGAAATACGGGCGCCACCCAAAAACTTATGAAGATCATAGTGCAACATTATCTAGCAAAATCATTACTATCGATATCTTTTTTTAAGCCAATCTGTGATCAATATGTATGCAAATTACTTTCTACTACTTTTTGATTGAAGTCTAATATCATTTATTATCCTTAAAAAAAATATTTAATTATTTAATTTTAAATTTATGTATGTATAAGCATCAAAATCACTGAAATTACTCATATATATACTATTTATGTCCAGAATCTTAAAAAAAAATGAAACAGTTTTATAAAAACCTTAAAAAAAAAAAATTATTGTAAAAAGAATACTTCAATCCATATCCAAACATTGTATATAATTTATAATAAATAATCAATTGTTGTATCAAGTTATAACCAAACAAATAATTACATTAATTTCTCTGACTTTATAACCATATATTACTATTGACGAATCTAATTAATCCATGCTAAGGCCTAAAAATGCTAACGTAAGCTGCCGTCCTCGAGATTGTGAAATCTTGGCTGATTTTTATTCATTTAATCTAAATTTACAACAATTTAATTTTCTGTTTATACAGTAAAATCTAAAATTTACTTTATAAAAAAAAATCTAAAATTTGCGGTGGACGATAGGCATGATGCTATTTAGTATTTACGAATAAAAATATCAATAAGCAGCTCACAGTATATTGAATACTTACTGAGAGACAGAATAAACAAGACAAACAAACAAGTGCTTAGTTATTACCACTAGCACTATAGTAGATAAGAGAACATCAATCCGATTCCCAAAACCAGATTAAGTACCAAAAATCACATAGAGATCGATGGAACAAGAAGGATCAAATAAATGGTGTTTCAAAGCGAACAAAAAGCTAAACCAAGCAGCAGCTCTGAGTGTCAGAGGAATCCTGATGAAGTTGTTTGGTAATATTAACAGAGATGATCAAAGATCTCTAATTCCTCTCGGCCATGGCGACCCTTCGGTGTTTCCTTGCTTCAAGACCGCTCCGACAGCCGAAGACGCCATTGTTGACGCTCTCCGAACGGCCAAGTTCAACAGCTATTCTCCTCTTAATGGTTTCCTTCCTGCCAGGAGGTATGAATGAGATCATGAGATTGCTTTCATTGATTGTTCTGGTGTACAGATCAGTTTGGTCCTTAATTTTATAAAAGTTTCAGTGTTTGAATATTTCTGTAAAAGAGGAAACTTTATTATCTAGGACGGCAATCCCATCTGCTAACTTTTGTTAACTAATTTCAATTTTGGTCCTTCAATTTATAAAAGTTTCAATTTTTGACATAAACATTATAACTATTCATTTCAAATTAACAGGGCAATAGCTGAGTACCTTTCCAGTGAACTCCCTGATAAGTTATCTCCAGACAATGTATATCTGACTCTTGGCTGTCAACAAGCTATAGAGGTAGTTATTCATACACTGAGCAGTCCTGGAGCAAACATTCTACTTCCGAGGCCAGGATTCCCTGCATACGAGACTATTTGTGCATATACTGGTCTACAAGTTCGCCATTTCGATCTTTTACCTGAAAGAGGCTGGGAAGTTGACCTTGATGCTGTCCAAGCTCTTGCCGATGAGAATACATCTGCCATGGTCATTATCAGCCCTGGAAATCCTTGTGGAAATGTCTTCACACACCAACATTTGCAAAAGGTACATTTACACCAAAAAAAGAAAAAAAATGTCATTTTTTAATGCTATATTCAGACTTTAGCTACTGGTTAGATCATAAGCTGAAACTGACGGACAATTGTAAAATTGGGATGAAATGCTTTTGATTTTACAGGATTCAGTCTTTCTATGGTTTTGTATCCTTGAAATTCATTGAGACAAGCCCATGACTGACAATTTGCAAGAAAAAATATCAATTCCTTTAAATCAATAAAATAAAGTTTACTGATTAGTTTTGAATTTAAATTTTGTTAAGAAGCACATGATCAAAGCTGGATCAATACATTTTTAATGACACCTGTTATTTGTTATTTCAATTTAGATTGCTGAGACAGCGAGAAAGCTTGGTATTTTGGTGATTGCTGATGAAGTATATGACCACATAACATTTGGGGACAAGCCATTTGTGCCAATGCGAGTGTTTAGATCAATTGTGCCTGTTATCACACTCGGTTCTATATCCAAGAGATGGGTTGTTCCCGGTTGGCGTCTTGGTTGGATCGTTACAAGTGATCATAATGACGTCTTGAAACAAAATGGGGTTAGTGTTCTCAGTGTTTCATAGTCTTTCATTTTTTATGTCATATATTATCATACTACCTCCGTCCCAAAATACTTGTCAATTTTACTATACAACTTGTATAGTAAAATTGACAAGTATTTTGGGACGGAGGTAGTATTTATTAGCTCTTTAATTCATGATTGGTTTGTCTTTCATCATTTAACCAGATAATTGTGAGCATGCAAAGCTACCTGAATATTTGTCCTGATCCTGTAACCTTCATTCAGGTAATTTTCCTTAAAAGATTGACTCTTTCGGTTTCATGATTGTTTGGTGTAGCACTTTTCTAATAAATTCATGTTTGATATGTTATTTTGCACTAGGGAGCAATTCCTGAAATCATGGAGAGTACAAAGGGAGATTTCTTCTCAAAAATCATCGACATTGTACGAGAAGCTGCAGATATGTGTTACAACAAAGTTAAAGAGATTCCTTGCATCAGTTGTCCACACAAACCAGAGGGATCCATGTTTGTGATGGTAAAGGAAACCACACAAGTTTAACTATGAAAATTAAAATTGTTTATTTTTGTGATTGGTGACTTTTTTTTTTTTATTTTAGGTGAAGCTAAACCTGTCAATGCTTGAAGACATTAGCGATGATATGGACTTTTGTCTCAAGCTGGCCAAAGAGGAATCTGTGATAGTCTTTCCAGGTGATTTATACAAGTTTTATCAAGACCATATTTAACATTTGTCCGGAAAAAACTAGTATAATATCTAACATAATTGTTTAATTAAATTTGATCAGGATTTGGCGTTGGCCTAAAAAACTGGCTCCGAATATCGTTTGGTATTGAACCTGCGTTACTTGGTGAAGGACTGCAGAGAATCAAATCTTCTGTGAGAGACATGCCAAGAAGCAATAAAACTGTTTTTCTTGTCGATCGAGTTGACTCTAGTCAAGGTTTTTCTTTGGTTCAGAAATGCTAACAATAATGAAAAACGTTTGAGGACGTCATGATCAACAACACCTTGTTGTTGGATGTCATGTTCTTGCCTGTATTAGTATGTAACTAGGTAATATCCCCCTTCGTGCGTGCGATGCTATTGAGTGGAGGAGGACTTTACATTAATTTAATGAATATTGTGTGTATTTGATATATATATATATATATATATACACACGACTTATCGTTTGATGACTTGTTGAGGTTGGGTGATGGTCGTGCTAAGGTTTGCTTTACGTTTTTGTCAGTTTTATGTTTTAGGGGGCGTTCAGTAGAGCCAGTTTTCGGAAAATTTTCGAAAATTTCTCATTTTTCACAAAATTCTCATTTTTTTTGAAAATCCGTTCGATAGTCGAGTTTCGTTTTCGTTTTCATTTTCGTTTTTCACAAAATTCTCAGAAAAATAAGATGAACAAATTTGAAATTTTCAAAATTCTCAAAAATTGGAATGAAAATAAAAAGAAACTTCAGGGATCAAAGTGTATTTTCCCTAACTCACAACCACCACTGCCGATCGAAGCTGTCATCTCCGGCCGCCGTCCGTACGCCTCAGATCGAAGCTGTCATCTCCTCAAGGAGGCTTTGTCGTCTTCGTCGTCGTCGGATCTAAGCTTGGACGACTTCGTTTCGTCGTCGTGTCGTTGTCAGATGGAAACGTCCGTCTCTCTCGTCCAACCCGCTCCGTCGTCGCGTCGTCGTCGCTGTATTCTTCGTCTCTCTCTCGTCCACCCCGCTCCGTCTTCTCCGAGCTACCAGCGTCGCCTCCGCCGCCGACGAATCCGAAGAAGAAGATGATTCGACAAACACATCGAACGAATCGACTTCGACGAGCTACCAGCATCGTCTCCGTCACCGATGAATCCGAAGAAGAAGATGATTCGACAAACAAATCAAACGAAGACTCGCCGCCGGGAGGTAACTGGGCTGCGTTGGGGAATCGGCAACGAAAGGTCCGATTGGGTGGTGGTGGCTGACGGAGGAAGGATTTTTGGGATGTTTGACTTATAAAATTAGGGATTTTCACCAAAACGAAATGAAAATTGGCCACTGAACAAGTTTTGAAAAAAATTCTAATGAGATGAAAACTGAGAATGTACAGTAGTTTTCGAACAACGAAAAAAAAACGAGAATTTTCCTTACTGAACGGGGCCTTAATTTTTCTCACACCGGTTTTTTCTTTACATTGACCTAACACAATCCTCATATTATGTCATTAGATCTTACTTGTATGAACATATTTTGGAAAGAAGAATTGGCTGCGGATAAGATTTGCATGTGAACCATCATTACTACGAGATGGTCTCGAGAGAACGAAAGCCTTCTGCAGGCTGCAGACTGCAGCAGACATGCAAAGAAACAACAATCTCTACCCAGTCAGTACAATTACGAACAATATTGTTAATTTATATCATGAATACATAGTTTCCTGATGACCGAGCCCCTGCCTGATTTAATGATAGACTTGCTAGCTCTTCGATTTATTTTTCTCTAAATTAAGATGTTCTGATCAATGAAACAAAGGCATCCTTCAATTCAAATCTTCCATATAATGTTTGTTGGTATGCAATGTCATATAATGTCATGAAGATACAGACCAAAGTAACTCGTACCAACTACCAACAAACATGGAAGATCATCCCAGCGGGGAGAGGCTTCTTTAAATATAATCATATTCCTCCTTCCACAAAGTCCAGGCAACCAGAACAAAACAAAATACTATCTCCGTCTCAAAATAGATGCAAATTTTTCAATAAAAATTTGCATGTAAAAATTTGCATCTATTTCGGGACGGAGGGAGTATACATTAACTCTTTCTGTGCATGTCCGACAGCCAGTGTTTGCCATTGTATCATCAAATTGTTAATACAGGCAGGCATACAAATCAAAACTCCCCGCATTTGCAAAATTCTGTTCCATAATATCCAAAGAAAACCGACATTGAAGCAGCACATGATTAACAGTCTCGTCATTTTCAGCACAAAAAAGGCAGGAGACAATATGATTGGGATAGCATGAAAATGTACAAGTCTATCCTTTGGTGGTATTTTCGCCCGCAATACCAACGTAATAGCCTCTACTGCATTTAATTTGTAGTGTCAACAGCATTCAAAAGATTGTTTCCGTCTATAGTAGATCGAATACCCACCTGCGGAGCCTCTCCGGCGAAAAGTGTGTGATTCATTATGTTTCAAAGACTACCCTATCAACAATGGCCAACAAATAAGTGTAAGATTCAAGCTCACCTAGAAACAAGTTACGTCTCGATTTGAAATCCCAAATCCATACCCCCTCGCGCCAGTTGCCATGTTTTTGAGATCTTGACCCATTGCTTAACTGTAACAAAATATAGATTTGCAAAAGTATCCTTGTGGCAGAAATTTGCAAGCCAATCATCCAGCCAGAATGCTATTCGAGCTCCATTTTCCGACTTCACGCATTATTCATCAAAATATTATCATCACTAAAAGTTGAGAAAACACCTCAGACATAGAGGCAAAATTTTTTAGGAGGTTAATTTAAGAGCGCTGCAATGAACATTTGCAGCGAAGGACTCTTTTTCGGTTGACATCATCATGTTGAAGAAATCGCCAAACCCATTTAAATAATAGCGTCTTATTCTTCACCAAGATAGACCAATACCCAATCCTCCTTTTAGTTTTTCTTTTATCACATCCTCCAATTTAAACATACACAATTTTCGGCTTTTAACTCCATGCCAAAAAGAAATGTATAAGCTGGCTATTGTTTCTCGGCCACCATTCGTGGAATTTTAAAGATAGATTAGTAATAGATCGAGAGACTCGCATGACCGATTTGATCAGTGTCAATCTGCCTCTAGTTGACAAAAACTTTCCCTTCCAGCATATCACCTTGCCTTATCGTACCTTATTGCGGATGGAAAAACTTGGATGTCGACCCATTAATCAACACCGCAATGGGGTGATCTAAATGCATTCCAAAATCCAGCAACACCAAACTTCTGGGAAACTCGTGTATTTCAAAATGTCAATCAAGTAAGCCCATCGAATGCTGTTGAAGGCCTTATGAAAAGGCAGCTTATATTACTTGTTTTTATAATATGTATCGATATTTTTTTTTTTTTTTGATGCAGACTAGATAAATCTAGTATAGTTTGGAACAGAATAAGAAAAACAGAACTAGGAAAGAAAATCTCTTCTAGTACAATCCATAGCAGGAAAACAAGAAAAAGTGGTACGATTCAGGATTGCAAGGATCTTCGATAGCAGAGGACGAAATATAGGGAAATCAATCCATCCGAGGGATCAAAACGATGATATCCCTGAGCAATATCAGACCAAGTCTATACTTCACAAGCAAGAAAGACAGAACTTGAAGCATTTTAATCGTCTGGCCTGATCTATTCTATAAATTCAAAAAATAAATAAATAAAAACTATTTAACTGGAAATCAATCCTGGTTCGAACCCTATAAAAATTGTTCCAAGTCCGATTACGTAATACAACCGAAAATCTTATTACAAGCAAACCGAAATCTAAATTATCCCGAGAATGGAAACCAGAATCTGGAATTCAACCCAACTTCATGTACAAATCCTTGAAATTGTCAATCTCAGACTTTCGTTTTGTAGAATGTCCTTGGATAAGCATGCATTACATATAGATATTCAGTGTGTTTGGTTTTTTTGAGAGAGTTCAGCACGTATTAGGTTCGTCAGTTCTGGGAAATCAAGTTTTAATATCACGAGCCATTGTATCCTGAGAGAAATTTTTCTGTTAAGGTCAAACCGGTAAAGTCGTTAAGAATCGGTTAGATTTACTTTGTATATATGCTACCACAACGGAATCACTATATCTTGATATTTGAGAAAAATATGTGCAAGAAGATAAGCACAAAGAGTTGAAACAGAATAATTAAAAGGAAATCCTGTAATTTAATACTAACTTTTTAAGGAGGAAACATTACAAGTTAATACAGTACAAACTTTTTAAATTTAATATTGGGTAAATTAATAAACTTTCTAAAATAATAAATTTGTCCGTTCCCGATTTGGACCAATATAAAAAATTGAAAAATTCGATAAAATAATAAGGTAATAATTTTTCGAGAGATTCCTTTATAATTTTTTGTCCAAAAAAATCATAAATTAATAATTCATAAAAACTGAAAAAAAAATATTACACTCTATTGAAATATGATTCAATAGTTGTCTGTTTCCTTTAAAGTTCAAGTCTATTTGGAGTCATTGCCACCAAGTAAGAACACAGTACAACTATTGAATCCCCAAGGTTCGCTGCAACGTAATTCTAAAAGGTATAGATTAATTTATCTTTTTGTTTGGTATGTACAGTATAATTATTTAGTTTATACAGAAATATGAATTACGTTGAATCGGTTAAAAACTCTTTAAATTAATAATTATTAATTTATCGATAAATATAACTCTCTAAATTAATAAATTTTTTCGGTCCTAACATTATTAATTTATAGAGTTTTAAGGGTATATAGTATATCTTTTGTTGTACGTCTGTAAAGCTATTGTGATCACTGTTTTCTAAAGCATCCACCACATGTCCAGACACTGCCAACGAGTGGCGGTATCTCTTCCCATGGCTCACAATAGCTGTGTAGTATAATCCCACACTCCTGACAGCATCAGTCAGGATCTGGATCCACATGAAAGCATTTTATGCATGCTAAACCTTTCTGAAACAGGGCATGGAATGCCGTCTTCTTGTTGTTGTTTTTGCAGTTATTGTTGTTGTTGTTGTTCTTCTCCTATTTCCAGGAGCTGCTCAATCTCATCAATTGTCAGGTCATTGGGCGTCAACAACTCATCTAAAAAGAAGTAGGTTTGATCCGGCTCCCCCTCCACCACCTCTAGTTCATGGGCCGCAGTCGCCAAAGCTTTGTGTTTTTCCAAATCTATTGAGTCAACTAAATCAGCTTGGTTGAACATGCAGCCTATCTCTTCATCTGGCTCGTTCAAAGCTAGTGTTAATTTATGTTCTTCTTCAGCCCTTGCATCAACAATGAGCTAGAGTCCATCAGGAGATCAGATCTTACGCGGTGACACTTTTTGCAGGTGGTAGTGTATGCTAACTTCAACGTACACTCTTCGTGACAATAACCTGGCAGCGAACGTACACGAAAAACTATCCATTAGGAAAATCATATACTACTTTTGTAGTTAAATTGATGTCTTTTTGTCTTTTTAGATTCATTTAAAAATAGATGTATTTAGCCATTATTATTGTCTAGAAACGTAACTTTTGAATAAATCTAAAAAGTTAAAACGTCATCTATTAAAGGTAGTACTTTTAAAGATTCAATTAAATTATACCAAAATAAAAATATAATTTTTTTTTTAAAGAATTTTATGTATCTGCACATGAATCACACCTGACAACATTTTTGTAAGTGTAGCAAATCCAGGTTACAATAAACCTTGGTGATGTAGAAATTTGATTATTTAGAAGAAAAATAAAACTTTATTTACCTCAATAAGATATCATGTTGACATGAAGCACAACAAGGCTGCTCTTGATTGTCCAGTACATTTTGCTCGTACTCTTTGATCAGATACAGAGGGACGAGAGAATCTAGAAACCACAGCAAGTCCCATCCATCTTCAGAACTTACCTTCTGAGCTACGAAACTAAATCCGTATGATGAAATTCTGCTTTCCGGATCAATTATCTTCATGTGGATTACTGAATCTCGAAGGAAGACATTTTTGTTCCTTCCTCTGAAGTTGGATAAGGACATACCAGAGCTTCCCATCTCACATGCTTGTTTAAGTATCTTACCTGCCAGATATTCCATTTAAAAAAGTCATATACAAACTTCAACATTCAAGCAAAAATATATGATATAGTCTTCCACAATATCAGAAAACAGCTACAATACATTGGAAGGAATAAAAAGTAATGAGTTGATGAATAGAAACCTGAAGTGCAAGTTGAGATGCATTTGAGCTCCGTTCAACTCCTGCTCCCCAAACTAACCCCCTGCTAAGTTTTAGGAGTCTCTGAACCATCAGCATAATCAATTCCAGATATCATTTTAACACCTGAAAAACAATAAAATGGTAATTATCAAGTAATTTCCTAAATTATATATTAAAATAAAAATAAAAACCCTATATTGCTGTAAACTGCCTGTGCTTCTACCTGTGCTGACAGATCCTGTGGCCATAAGGTCTGCGGCAGTTTCTATGAGTTGGCTATTTTCGTCAAACCTCATTTATTGCAGAATATATGATACGATCCTACAGTATAAATCAGATTGGGAAACTAGTAATGGATGAATCCTGGTTGATTTGATTCGGATTTGATGGTGATTCGATTTGATTTGAAGAAATAATTAGTTTCCTTGTTGAAAAGGAAATTGTTTATCAAAAGGAAAGTCAACTGGCAAAAGGATTCTTCAGAGTATCAATTCCTATTCAGCAGGGATTCTGATTGAAGGAGATTTCAGAATTAAAGAGGAAGATACTGATTTGATTCTCTTCAGTTTTGCAGCACTATAAAAGAGAAGACTCACTACACTAGAACTCATCTTTCACGCTTCTTAAAAAGAGTTAAGAAGAATCACTTTAGTAGCTAGAGAGAGTTGCGAGAATAGTGGAGTGTTAGGTCCGCGTGCATCTGAAAGAGGATCGCGTGAAGTCCCCACCCGTTTGGTGAGGCAAATCATTGTAAGTCCTAGACTGTGCTTGTTTAGGCTGTGTTTAGGTAAGCAAGGAGTACACTTAGGAAAATAGGAGATAGGTTATAGATGAGCGAGTTGTAACCACGAGTATTGTCCTATTGTTCCAAGTATAGTGGAATGCTGTTTACCTCTGGGCTTGGCCCCGCAGAGTAGGGAAACCGAACTGCGTTAACAATTTCCTGTGTTATTTATTTTATCGTACTGTTCGTTAACCTGTGTCGACAGGTGCCTGTGAACATAGTTGTTTATTCTGTACTAAATTACTACTATTAGCACAGCTACGCTAATCTGTCCAAACAGGTCGGAATACGCCTACAAGTGGTATCAGAGCAGGTTCAAGAAATCTCTTGAGAAAAGATCTTGCGATATCCGACCATGGATGACAGAATTGAAGAGGGCGGTTCAACTATTCGTCCTCCCTTACTTAGCGATTCCAATTATGACTATTGGAAACACCGGATGAAGTGGTTCTTGAAAAGCCAAAATGAAAATATCTGGGATGCCACACAGAACCTGTGGACACCTCCTACTGCCACTGTTAATGGTGTGGTAACAGTGAAGAGCAAAGACCAGTGGAGCACAGCGGAATCAACCACCTGTAGAGCCAATAGCATAGCCGTGAGGACTATTCAGTGTGATGTTCGTCCCAGTGTGTTCAAGATCATTCAGAATCTTGAAACTGCCAAGAAATCGTGGGATGCCCTTCAACTCACATATGAAGGATCAAAATCAGTCAGACAATCAAAACTCCATCTCATCTCTACCAGGTTTGATTCTCTAACCATGAATGATGATGAATCTATTGCTGACTTTGAAAAAGAGCTTCGTCGCATTGCTAATGAATCCACTGCTCTTGGCGAGGTAATTCCGGAGTCCAAACTGGTGAGAAAAGTGTTGATCTCACTACCGGAGAAGTTTAGCTCGAAGATGGATGCAATCAGTGAATCTACTGATTTCGAGAATTTGAGGTTTGATGATCTAATGGGAAAGCTCAGAACCCATGAGATGACTTTGACTATGAGGAAAAAAGATAAGTCCAAATCTAAACCTAAATCTGTTGCCTTTAAATCTGATGTGGCTACAGCACCTGTTATCACAGGCGAGCAACAAATCTGTGAGCAGTTAGCACTTTTAATGAAGAATATGGAAAAGATGGTTGAGATGTTCAAAAAGGGAGAATCCAGTAAAGGAAGAACCAGGTTTGAGGAAGAAAAGACACAGTGCCATGCATGTCAAGGTTTTGGTCACATTGCTGTCGAGTGTGCCAACACTCTTAAAGAACAACAGAAAGTTCTCAGAGCGACATGGAGTGATGAAGAGTCATCCGGAGACAAGTCTGAATCCAATGGAAGTGAGAGTGAGTTTCCTGCCTATAAAGCGTTTACAGCTCATACACCTGTGAGCACAGCTCGTGAATCTGTGAACACAGAAACTGTTAGCACAGATAAGACGGAGGAGAACTCAAGTTCATACGAAGATTCAGATAGTGATGATGACGGAGATATACATGCTGCCTTCAAGGATCTTCTTGGAAAAATGGCTGAATCCCTCAGAATCAATCAAGGACTTGCTGACGAATTAGATCAACTGTCAGCTGAAAGGAAGGATTTCGACAAGGTGATTAAAAAATACGAAACTGAGATTGATCATTTGAAATTTCAATTGTCAGAATCTGAGAAGAAGCTAGAACAAGCCAATCGTGCCATTGAAAAGATCAATAAAGGAAAAGGTAATCTTGATGAGCTCCTGAATGAAACATCTCTGAAGAACAATCTATTTGGGATAGGTCACAAATCATCAAAGACCGAGAAAGGAAGTTGCAGTTCTGGGTGTGCTCACAGGGTGACTAAACACAGAATTATATGTCACTATTGCAACAAACCTGGACATATCAAACCTAAGTGTTTTGAACGACAAGCTGATATTCGAACTCTCATTGCTTCAATGCCAAGGAAACAACCAAAGAAGAAGGTTGATATCGTCAATTATTCTCAACGTCATATTTGGGTGAAGAAGAAAGATTTGAAAAGCCTTATGTGTAAAGTCTCACCAAAAAGGGCAGCTGATGATAAACCTGGAATTGGTCAACTTCTGTCCAATGATAACACACCTAGTGTGGGAGCATTAAGATCGGAAGGTGTTAGCAGTAATGAAAACACACCTAGTGTGGAGGCGTTGCCTGTTAGCACAGACACCGGGAACACTCGGAAACCCATACCTGCTGTCTCAAACCAGAATATGTATCCATCAACAAGAGCTCAAAGGAATCGTTCGCCTGAAGACATCCAAATTGGTGGCCTGAAGCAAGGTGTGTTGACGGTCTACTGTGACAACACCAGTGCTGTAACCATATCGAAACATCCAGTACAGCACTCTAAATCGAAGCACATCCAAGTTCGTCACAACTTCATTAAAGAGCCTGTAAAAGAGAAGAAAGTGGCATTGGAATATATCTCAAATGAGAAACAAATAAAGAAGCTAGATGCAAGTCGTTTTGAGTTCTTGAGAGGAGCTCTCGGACCTTGCCCGACAACATGGAAATTGAGATAAGTGATTCCATGCCTTGTATATACCATTTTAATTACTGTTTTTGTTCGTTCTCTTTGATAATATATATATATATAAAAAGAATAAAAATAGAAAAAGAAAAATCCATCAAAAAAAAAAGGATGGAGTGTGTTCCGAATGTTAGGGAACAATGATTGGACTATGACGAGTTAAAATCCAAGGAGAAAGCCTGATGAGATTATGAGAAGTCTCTGGTTTGCCTGTCGTTGCTGCGGATCCTGTTCACACAGAGGATCCTGTTGTTGCTGACTACTGTGGTAACCCTCGTGCTAAGGGGGAGTTCCCTCATTCTCGTATTAAGGGGAGTTTCATGCTAAGAATGCTGCTGTTAAGGGGGAGCAACGCAATATATCTCCATCTAATGTGGAGAATGCTACAGACACTGTGCTGGAGACAGTGTTGTTGAAGTACCTGTGTGCACTGGCCATCAGATTGCACTACACTATTTCTCAAGGGGAGCTTTCTATTTTTGACTTTTATTATCTCCTGGAGGTCTCTTGGCGATTTCTTGACAAAAAAGGGGGAGAAATAGTATTGCGTCACTTGGGCGTGTTTACACAGGTTGACTCTTTTGCATTATTACTAGTTTTCAGGGACTTGTTACTTTCGTCTCTCGGTGTTTTCCATGTGCATGCTTACTCACAGGGGGAGTTAGGTACTGTACGAAGGATCTCGGAGGTTTTTGCCAAAAATGCCAAAGGGGGAGATTGTTGCTGCAAACTGCCTGTGCTTCTACCTGTACTGACAGATCCTGTGGCCACAGGTCTGCGGCAGTTTCTATGAGTTGGCTATTTTCGTCAAACCTCATTTATTCCAGAATATATGATACGATCCTACAGTATAAATCAGATTGAGAAACTAGTAATGGATGAATCCTGGTTGATTTGATTCGGATTTGATGGTGATTCGATTTGATTTGAAGAAATAATTAGTTTCCTTGTTGAAAAAGGAAACTGTTTATCAAAAGGGAAGTCAACTGGCAAAAGGATTCTTCAGAGTATCAATTCCTATTCAGCAGGGATTCTGATTGAAGGAGATTTCAGAATTAAAGAGGAAGATACTGATTTGATTCTCTTCAGTTTTACAGCACTATAAAAGAGAAGACTCACTACACTAGAACTCATCTTTCACGCTTCTTAAAAAGAATCACTTAGTAGCTAGAGAGAGTTGCGAGAATAATGGAGTGTTAGGTCCGCGTGCATCTGAAAGAGGGTCGCGTGAAGTCCCCACCCGTTTGGTGAGGCAAATCATTGTAAGTCCTAGACTGTGCTTGTTTAGGCTGTGTTTAGGTAAGCAAGGAGTACACTTAGGAAAATAGGAGATAGGTTATAGATGAGCGAGTTGTAACCACGAGTATTGTCCTATTGTTCCAAGTATAGTGGAATGCTGTTTACCTCTGGGCTTGGCCCCGCAGAGTAGGGAAACCGAATTGCGTTAACAATTTCCTGTGTTATTTATTTTATCGTACTGTTCGTTAACCTGTGTCGACAGGTGCCTGTGAACACAGTTGTTTATTCTGTGCTAAATTACTACGGTTAGCACAGCTACGCTAATCTGTCCAAACAGGTCGGAATACGCCTACACCCTATAATAATGAGAAGGAAAATAATTAGGCTTTGTTAACAGTGAAGGAGACTGACTAAGATTTACCTTGACGAGCAGCTTTTCTAATCACTGAGAAAGGCAAAATAGCTTTCTTAAATACAGGAGTTGCTATTTTCCCAGTTCGCCGCCAACAAAACCTCTCATTATTTTGGTCATAACATTTTAATTGTTTCTGCTTCCTCTTTCTACTTGATACACGCTTGTGTGCCGCTGAAGATGAAGCTCTTTGAGAATTAACAACACGCCACACCCCAGAAAGAGCCACATTCCTAATATTTTCTTCAGACTGTTAGACAAGACAATGAACAAACCATTAAGCACCAAGATCAAAATTATTCTACATATATAAGTGTTAGTAAATTCATCAAGAAAGACAGATATACAACTCACTTCCAGCAAAAGCGGTTTCAACATGTTGCAATTTGTAGCCCCCTGGACTTGTGCTTGCCACCCTTTTCGATCAAGCTCGTTTAAAAACCGGCCAGCTACAAGACCACGTAAAGCCTCATCTAGGTATAGCATGTACTTTGCAATGCTGGCTACGCTTCCCTCTCCATTATTCACATTTAGAGCTTCAACAATCCTCCAAGTACTTTTATTAACAGCTGGACAGCAGAAATGAGCTTGCTAGATTTCTTGTTGTAGGAACTTTGGCCTTACAAGTATAACACCAGCCACACCTCTCCTTTGGAAATTGAACCAGCCTCTTCAGACATGTTGGCCAGAAAAAGTTAGAAGCTACAGTGGCGATAGAGAAAGCTCTTGCTTCTAGTGCTTTGATAGCAGCTATTCCTTTTTGAAAGTGTATTATGACTTAATTTGGCGGTTTAATGCAGCTTGTGCTAACGGTGGCAAGTTAACACAGAATAATAAAAACACAGTGTAGAAAGTAAATAACACAGGATATGTTCACGCAGTTTGGATTACCCTACTCTGCGGGACCTCGCCCAGTGGTAAACGGCATTCCACTATTCTTGCAACAATAGGACAGTACACGGATTACAATTCGCAAATTAATAATCTACTTCCTATTTCACTAAGTGTACTCTTCGTTCTACCTTAACTGCCTAATCAAACGGACTAGGACTTACACAACTGCCTCACCAAACGGGTAAGGACTTTCTTGCAACCACCACGAGGATCACGAGCGCCAATGCCTTGTCAAACGGACAAGGACTTTCCTGTAATCTCCAAACAGATCACAGGTGCCACAGAATATTTGTACAGTAAAGAACAACTCTATAGAAGTTTGATAAGTGCTCACAGTAATCACAAACACCCTCTAACAGTTCACGGACACACAGGTCAAATAGATCGTGAACAGTATGGTGTAGAATGAGACGTCTTCTTCTCCAGGAACAAGTCGATAGAATTGATGATTAGAAATTGCACAGCTCGACGTTCTACATAGGGTTATAGAGTCTTCATCCTTTTATACTTGAAACCCTTGATCTTGGAGAATAAGACTTCTTCATAGATTAGGAAAACTAATCCCTTTTGGTGTAGGAATAGTATCTCCATAAGAATCCTTCTTCAAAGATTAAGAAAACTAATCCCTTTCAGAATAGGAATTGTATCCCATGAGAATCCTTACATCAATATAATACCTTCCTTATAGGATTTAATTAAGACCTCTTCTTAGAATAGGAAATCCATAATTAATTCAAATCAAATCGGATCACAATAAGAATCGGATTCCAGTATGGATTCTTCAATTACTAGTTTCCCAATAAGACTTGTATAGCAAGAACGAAATCAAATCTTCTGCTTAACTGGTTTTGACGAAAATAACCAACTTACAGTAACTGCCGTGTAAACAGAACCAGGTTAACATCACAGGCGGCGGTTTGTCTCAACAATCTCCCCCTTTGGTATTTTTGACAAAACCCTTCGTTTTAATCTTCAAATCTTCATACAGCAATGGAAGCACCAAGTAACGGAAACAACAAGTCTTCACAACAGTGGTAACACATGGAAACTAGTAAAGTGCAACCAATTGCAGAACTGTGTTCACATACACCAGTTAACACAATATCGATTTGCACAGATCTGACCGCTAGATTTGAACGATGTCCAATATCTCCCCCTTTTTGTCAAGAAATCGTCAGGACACCACGAGGAGACAGCAAACTAGCAAGTAAGTCAGATGAATTGTAACATGTCCAAACGAGTTACTACACAAAACGCCAATAGAACGAAAGTTTCGAATTGTCAATCATAACAAAACTTTCAACAAAACAGAAAACTCCCCCTGAGAATCAGCTTCGAGCAATCTGAGCTTCCAAAGCCAGCCTCTTTTTCCTCAACCTGTACTCCTACTTCTTCAGGAATTGCACCATGTCTCTTGCCAGGACTAAAGCTTCAAAAGACAGAACATCATAATCATCTTTAGCAGGATCCACTGCTCTCTTTTCATCTTCTTCATCAGAGATGTCCATGATCTCTATGGGTAAGCCTGACTGTGAGCTTGAAGGTTTCTGGCTGGGTGAAGTCTTCACTTTCTTCAATTTTCAGGACTTGGTTGATCAAAAGAGAGAAGATAGTAGCTAGATAAGCATAACTCCCATATTTTTTCGACTGTCCAGCAAAGGAAACTATCTGTGTTGGTGTGTCTGCACGGCATCCAATTTGCCACAGGTACTTTATGCAGGGCTGAATAGAAAGCTGTCAATTCAGCTAGTTTAAATGCAGAATTACCACCATACCAGGTGTGCTTACGGCCACCTGTTAGCTCAAACGCAAACAGATCGTAGTTTTCTTCACACCTCTCCTCTAGATTTTTGATGTGGAAGCTGGTACAGATTAGAAATTCTTCAGAGCAGTCCTCTTCCTCTTTAAACTTTTCCCTTTTTTGTTTAAGGACTGACCCCTAGTGCTCACAGGTACTTCAGCAACATTTTCTTCAACAGGTCTCTCAGCTTCTTCAGCATTCTCTTTCTCTACATCAAATGGAGAGATATTTTGTTGCTCCCCTTCAGTCTCAGCACTAGTATCAAGAGACTCCCCCTCAACACGAGCCTCCCCCTCAGCGTGAGGGTTAACACTGATATCAACATCAATCTGATCCTCTGTGTTAGCAGGATCTTCAGCAACGACAGGCAAACTAGAGACTTCTCATCATCTCATCTTACTACATCAGGCTTTCTCCTTAGACTTTAGCTTGTCATAGCCCACTCCTCTAGCTTCCTGAACACGGCAAAACCACTTCCACCTTCTTTTTGTATTTTTCTTTTTCTATTTTCTTTTCTCTTTTTTTTTTTAAAAAAAAAAAATAGACAAGATAATTAAATGGTATTTACAGGGAATGGAAGCACTTATCTTAAATCTCACGTAATGGAGAGCAAAGTCAGAGAGCTCCCTCAAGAACTCAAAGCGACTTGCATCTAGACTCTTTGTAAAGATGTCTGCCAATTGGTTTTCGGTTGAGACATATTCCAAGGCCACCTTCTTCTCTTCGACAAGTTCTCTAATAAAGTGGTGACGAACTTGGATGTGCTTCTTTTTGGAGTGTTGCACAGGATTTTTTGATATGCTTATTGCACTGGTGTTGTCATAGTAGATAGTCAACACACCTTGCTACAAGCCATATTCTTCCATCATTTGTTTCATCCAAAATAACTGTACACAACAGCTGCTGGCCGAAATATACTCTGCTTCAGCTGTGGATAATGACACCAAATTCTACTTCTTGTTAAACCAAGACACTAGATTGCTTCCAAGGTAGAAACAACCTCATGATATACTTCATCAATCATCTACACGGCCTGCCATATCAGCATCACTATAGCCAGCTAACACTCCATTCGTATCTTTAGTATACCAAAGCCCCAAACCTGTGGTTCCAGAAACATAGCGCACGATCCTTTTCACAACTTTAACATGTGACTGTTTTGGATTGGCTTGGTATCTAGCACAGATTCCTACACTGCAACTCAAATCCGGTCTGCTAGCACATAGATATAACAGACTCCTAATCATACTTCTATAAAGTGTAGGATCAGCATCTTCCCCTTCAACATCTTTGGACAAATGCTCATTTGTTCCCATCAGGGTTCTCATGGGTTTTGCAGATTCTAACCCAAACTTCTTCACCAGATTCTTGGCATACTTCTCCTGTGTGATAGACGTTCCATCATTGCATTGTTTGATCTGAAAGCCTAAGAAATAGCTCAATTCTCCCACCATGCTCATTTCGAATTTACTGGCCATGCTGTGAACAAATTTCTTTCTACTCTTTTCAATATTTGAACCAAAGATAATATCGTCAATATAGATTTGAGCTATGGTTAATTCTCCCCCCGTGGATTTGAGAAACAGGATTTTATCAACTCCACCTCTTCTATAGTCCTGTTGACACAGGTACACCGTCAATCTTTCATACCAAGCCCGTGGGGCTTGTTTAAGACCATAAAGAGCTTTTGTCAACTTGTTTGGTTCAATTTTTGATGTATAAGCCACATAATTCATCATATCTCTATAATTCTTCCTCGACACTCCTCTTGTTCTTCTTTCATAGATGTCTCCAATAATGTCTTCAGTTGAATAATTCTTTTGGACTCGTATAGACGGGTACACGTTCTGGTTTGTGAAAGCAAGTATGGGTTCTTGAGTGTTCCTGATATCTGTGCTAACAGGCAACGCCTCCACACTAGGTGTGTTTTCATTACTGTTAACATCTTCCGACCCTAATGCCCCCACACTAGGTGTGTTATCATTAGACAGAAGTTGACCGATTCCAGGGTCACCATCCTCCTGATTTTTCACTTCAACCTACATGTCATCAAAAACAATATTGATTAATTCAGTGATAGTATTTGATCTCTCAATAAAACTTCTATAAGCTCTACTATTAACTGAATAACCAACAAATACTCCCCTTTTACTTTTGGAGTCAAGTTTTCTTTTTGGGTCTCTATCCTTCAACATGTAGCAGGGGCTGCCGACTTCATGAAAGTATCCCACTGATGGCTTCTTCTTTCTCCAGTTTTCATAAGGAGTTTCCTTGGTGTGTGGTCTAAGATACACTCTATTTATAATATAGCAAGTCGTTGACATTGCTTCACCCCATAGCTTTTAGCTAAGCTTTCTGGCATGAATCATGGTACGGGCTATCTCAGTAATGGATCTATTTTTCCTCTCCACCACTCCGTTTTGTTGAGGAGTAATGGGAGCAGAAAATTCATGCACAATTTCACGGTGCTCACAGAACGCTATCACAACAGAATTCTCAAATTCTTTTGCATGATCACACCTGATTCTTGTGATGTCACCAGTTGTGTTGCGTCTATCATTGTTCAGTTTGGTGCACAGCTTTATATTGATTTCAGGAGCCTCGGACTTCTCTTTAAGAAAAAACACCCAAGTGTATCTGGAGAAATCATCAACACACACAAAAATATAAGATTTATCTCCTAAACTTGGAGTTTGCATTGGCCGCATTAAGTCGATATGCAAGAGTTCTAGAGGTCTCTCAGTGGTGATGTATGGTACTTTGGAATGCTTCTCCTTTGTTTGCTTCCCCATTTGACAATCTCTACAAGTGATGTCAGGATCATATGTGAGCACAAGTAGTTGATTCAGCTGCTGTCCATTGGTCTTCACTCTTGACTATTTCAACACTATCAATAGTGGCAGTAGGAGGTGTCCACAGAACTTGTGTAGCACGCCAGATAGCTTCATGCTGACTTTTCAAGTTCCACTTCATTCGATATTGCCAATAATCATAATTAGATTCAGTAAGTAAAGGAGGACGAGTGGTTGAACCGCCTTCTTCGATCCTGTCTTCCCATGGTCAGAATACGCAAGATCTTTTCTCAAGATGATTTCTTGAGCCCGCTCTGATACCATTTGAAAGTGTATTCTGACTTAATTTGGCGGTTTAATGCAGCTGTGCTAACGGTGGCAAGTTAACACAGAATAATAAAAACACAGTGTAGAAAGTAAATAACACAGGATATGTTCACGCAGTTCGGATTACCCTACTCAAAGGGACCTCGCCCAGTGGTAAACGGCATTCCACTATTCTTACGACAATAGGACAGTACACGGATTACAATTCGCAAATTAATAATCTACTTCCTATTTCACTAAGTGTACTCTTCGTTCTATCTTAACTGCCTAATCAAACGGACTAGGACTTACACAACTGCCTCACCAAACGGGTAAGGACTTTCTTGCAATCTCCTCATAGATTACAAGCGCCGGTTGCCTCACCAAACGGGTAAGGACTTTCTCGCAACCACCACGCGGATCACAAGCGCCAATGCCTTGTCAAACGGACAAGGACTTTCATGTAATCTCCAAACAGATCACAGGTGCCACAGAATATTTGCACAGTAAAGAAAAACTCTATAGAAGTTTGATAAGTGCTCACAGTAATCACAAACACCCTCTAACAGTTCACGGACACACAGGTCAAACAGATCGTGAACAGTATGGTGTAGAATGAGACGTCTTCTTCTCCAGGAACAAGTCGGCAGAATTGATGATTAAAAATTGCACAGCTCGACGTTCTACATAGGGTTGTAGAGTTTTAATCCTTTTATACTTGAAACCCTTGAATCTTGGAGAATAAGACTTCTTCACAGATTAGGAAAACTAATCCTTCTTGGTGTAGGAATAGTATCTTCATAAGAATCCTTCTTCATAGATTAGGAAAACTAATCTCTTTCAGAATAGGAATTGTATCTCATGAGAATCCTTTCATCAATATAATACCTTCCTTATAGGATTTAATTAAGACTCCTTCTTAGAATAGGAAATCCATAATTAATTCAAATCAAATCGGATCACAATAAGAATCGGATCCTAATAAGGATTCTTCAATTACTAGTTTTCCAATAAGACTTGTATAGCAAGAACGAAATCAAATCTTCTGCATAACTAGTTTTGATGAAAATAGCCAACTTACAGTAACTGCCGTGTAAATAGAATCAGGTTAACATCACAGGCGGCAGTTTGTCTCAACACTTTTGGGCCATTCCTAAAATCTATAGTTGTTTCTGCTGAAAGAAACGCCAAGGTTGAAGCAGCTGATGCCAAAAGCTTCCCTTGCAAGTAATTGTTGAGGTAGGCATTTGGCTTGAATGATCTTCCATCAACTACTTCCAAACTTCCCTCCTCAGGAAAATTCTCTCGAATTGCCTTACATATACCTGAATACAGTGACACATCGGAGGACGAGAGTATCTGCAAAACCTTGGGAATGTCATTTGGGTGGTAGTACCTCAGACATGACTCAGTGTTCTCAAATGCCTTTTGGCATGCATGCATCAGGCAATTATTTAATTATATTATAAGAAAGCATTACATAGATACAACTAAAATCAAGGGGAAAGTAAATGAATGCAAGAAGCATGATCATGACATACACTAGTAAGTAATTGCAAGTTGCCAGGATAACCCGTCCATAAACATCCGCACCAAATTTCATTGCTCCTATAAGGCCGCTTCCTATTGTTAGAGAAGGACTCACTCTCTCGATTAAGCACTCTGGACAATGCCACCATCCATCAGGTGTATTCTTCTTGGAGATCCCAATGCACCTATGATGGTAGGAGTATGTACATCCATCACAAGAAATCAGCATCCCATCCATCTTGCAAAGCCTGCACTCATCAGCGTTTCCATCTTCGCCAACAGTGTTAGATTCTCCTCCAACTGATGGAGTGGAGGAGGATGGATGAGTCGTCTTGCATCCCCTGGGATTGACATCAACGTCAGAATTCACTTCGAATTGTTTTTCTTGTCGTCTTTCGAACTCCTCTTTTATCTCTGGATATTCCAACACATCATCACGTAGGATTTGCAAAATCATCAGCTTCCTAACAGCAGGTAAGGCATAATAGTCGACTCTGTCATGAAATCCTTGCCAATCAGGTCCCTTTGTGTTTTCCTTCATGGTAATATATTGGACCAAATAAATAGGCCAAGTCAAAGTTGTCGAGCAAGCTCCAGTCGATGCTACTGCAAGCATAAATTTTGTACTATTTAGAATCCTTCCTACTAATGAATGAATTTATATTCAAAAATAATAATATTATTAACAATCAGTTTAGTATATTTCTATTTACCTCAAAACATTTTGATGCAAGCTCGGCTCCAAGTCCGAGCCCTCGCAGGAGACAGACTCAAAATGGTTCTTTAGTGCATGCAGTAAGGCGACATGGACTGAATCAAACAAGATGTTTGATGTGGGGCAGAGCAGAGACCCAACAAAAGCATCCAATCCAAACGGATACAGGAACAACCTTGTGCTGAATGATCGTAGAAATGCATATACTAAGAGAAGATGTGAGATAAAACCCTCTTCCACAGCAATGGTGCCTAAAGATGGCGGCAATTCTAGAGGAGAGTACGACAAGCTGTTCGAATGATCTTCACTCGATAGTGATGCATCATCCCCATAGACAGTAATTATGTCGTCCTTCCTAGCCTCAGTTTGTGCTAAATATTTGCCTAGTACCTTCCATTCCCTTCTCTAGCAAAACCTCGTCAAGCCTCCTTCTCCTTTCCATCAAGCGCTCATCGAACTCAAACTCCTCAAGGATTAGCTCTTTAAGCTCCTCCTTGCTAGTCGACTTCTCAGAGACTCCACCCTAGTACGATACCAGCTTTCCCAAGATTACTCTGTTTTCATTTTCAATTAGCACCTTAAGCGCATATCGACCTACCATGGCAACCGATTCGGTTTCGGCAGCACGTCGTCTGCTTTCACTATTACTAGTTCTTGTTCTTATTCAGGTCTCTTCCGTTTATGAGGTCGACCTCTTCCTCGTCTGCCCTGTACTGACGTCATTCTTGAATCCAATTTCAGTATTCTACTATTTAATCCTGCAAAACATCACACAACCAAAACAAGGCCAACTCAGCTTCATAAAATCAACAGTGCGACGGATAGATAAATGATCTGAGATCAAAAATCAAAGAAGTTGTTACACTTCAGAGGGTGATCAATAAAGCTTTCCTGATACAAAACAGAATTTATGATAATAAAACAAGAGATCGACATTGGAAAAATTAACCTTGTTCCTGGCTCCTTAGAATTTCAAATTCTCACTGTACTCCAACAAGGTGATCAACGAGGTCGATTTTTTTTTAGAGAGAAAGACTTGAGACTGAGAATGAGAGTGACAGCGAGTTGCCTTGATTCAATCAATTTTCCCTTTCATGCCATTATACAAAAATATAATTTTTTTCCTTTTCGACTCAGTCCAAGTTCATTGGATGTTGGATAATGTCCTTATGACAGAAGATTCAAACAGTAATTTCATCACAGTTAAAACTTTTGGTGGAACTAGTACTAGTTAGATTCTGCCCGAGAACCTAGTTAAAAGTTAATAAGAGGTTAAATTATTTTTGCTCAGCTTAACAATACTTATTATTCCTTACTTAAAGAATAAAATCTTATTATTTCATTTGGGGAAATGAATACATTAGTTATTTGTTTCTCTTCAAGTAACTGATTGTTGACTGCATTTTTAGGATATTTTTTCCTTTTACAATATTTTCACTTTGTAGATACGTTTTTACAGATAATTGTTACTGTCTTTTTCAGTCAAAAGACAATTACCATGGGTCAATTAATAGGATTTTTCTAATCAATGCAATATTGAACTGCTAAACATTAACAATTCTTCACTATTATGGAAAGATCGAGAAATTTATCCATATATAACTATCCATGATATATAATTTTTTCAAAAGTTGTGTTAATTTTATTGTTTTTCATAAATACTTACGATCTTTCCATAATAGTGACGAGTTTTTAATGCTTATTCTGTGCAACATTGTACTGGTTAGAAAAATCCAATTAATATATGTAATTCTAGAGGCCTAAAAGCAGTTCTTTGCTTTACTAAGAGATTTCTTGTTGCGCAAGATTGTCTTCCTACAAGATCATCAAATGTTGGTGGTTAACAAATGATTAATCAATCCATCTTCACAGACAGCCAAAACATCCAATTCTCTGTAATGAGCTTGCATCCCATATAAGATGTATAAATTGTATTGGGAATGAATCGAATCTTATTGATTACTGAGTTAGTCTATATATACAAGTACAATCGAGATTTGTTACAGATAAATATGAGTTCAAGATAAATATGAGTTGTTCCTAAATATACTGAGAATATATCCCTAAAATAGTTGAACTAATATTGACCAGGTCTGTGATTATCTGTTTGCAGATGGGCTTCGAATTGGGCTTGAGTCATCTGGCTGATACGGCCCCTCAAGTTGGCAAGCGACGACGAATGCCAAGCTTGGATTTGAGGTTGAGAAACAGCTGACGGCAGAGAGGCTTAGTGAGAACATCGGCAATCTGATCGGCGGAGGTGACATGAGCGACGCGAAGCTGCCCAGATTGGACCTGTTCCCTTATAAAGTGATAATCAATGGCGATGTGTTTCATTCGGGAATGAAAGATTGGATTTGAGCTTAGTTGGGTTGCTCCCACATTATCACAGTAGATGACCGGTGGAGCTGGAACGGAAATTCGTAGCTCAGAGAGAAGTGTCCCAATCCAATTAAGCTCCGCGGCGGTGTTGGCGACAGATTTATATTCGGCCTCAGTGGATGATCGAGCTACTGATCTCTGTTTGCGAGAGCTCCAAGCAATTGGGTTGCGTCCAAGGAAGACGATGTAAGCTCCGGTGGATCGATAATTGTCACGGTCGCCTGCCCAATCAGCATCGGAGTAGGCTTCAAGCACCGTGTGGCTTTGATCGGTGAAGGCGTGGAAGACTACTGCCAGAATTCCGAAATAGCTGAATGCCATCATCAAGAGAGCCGGCGAGATATCTAAGTAGTCGTTTAACAGCTGCCCAGTGATTAGTAGTGGGTTTGTGAGTAAATTGAGAAAGCCGATTTACCGCAAATGCTATATCGGGCCGTGTTAAGAGCAGGTACTGTAACCCTCCAATAATTTTTCGATATTCAGTAACATCTGATAGAGGATCTCCTGATGTAAGTGTTAATTGTTGATTGCTGGCCATCGGTGTAATTACTGGTTTAGAGTCAACCATTTTGGTCTGGTTCAGTAGATCCAGTATATACTTCCTCTGTGATAGGAGAATGCCATCACTGTTTCTAACTACCTCGACACCAAGAAAGTAGTGAAGGGGACCCAAATCCTTGATGGAGAATTTGTTGGCTAGAAGAGTGATGTAGTGATCAACCAAAGTAGAATTACTCCCAGTAACAATGATATCATCGACATAAACCATCAAAATTACAGTGCCGTTAGGAGTTTGAAGGAGAAACAAGGATGCATCTGAATATGAGTTTTTAAAACCTGTGTCAAGGAGAAATTGTCGTAGTGCATGATACCAGGCTCGAGGGGCTTGCTTGAGGCCATATATGGCCTTGCGAAGGTGACACACAAAGTCTGGTTTGTCTTTGTCAACGAATCCTCTCGGTTGCTCCATGTATACATCCTCAGTTAAGGGCCCTTGAAGGAATGCGTTATTGACATCAAGCTGACGAAGATCCCAGCCTCGGGTGATAGCAATGCTCAGAATTATTCGAATGGTGGGAGGTTTGATCACGGGGCTGAAAGTTTCAACAAAGTCGACACCAGGCCTTTGGTGAAAACCCTTGGCCACTAACCGAGCTTTATATTTGTCAATCGTCCCATCAGAGTTGTGTTTAATTCGGAAAATCCACTTGCATCCGACCCGATTCTGAGAATCATCTGGTGGAACTAGCTCCCAAGTGCCATTTCAGATCAAGGCATTGAACTCGGCTGAACAAGCTTGACGCCATTTAGGATCCTGTAGAGCTTGCGTAATCCAGGTTGGTTCCCGGTTGTTAGAAGAAACACCAAGTTGACTTGTGAGACAAAGTCGTTGAATCGGCTTTCGAATGTTGTTTTTCCCCCGAGTGATCATGTGATGTGTTGGTAGAATATTTTGTGCAGTTTGATCGTTTGCTGGTTCATTTTCTTGTACAGAATTGCTAACTTCAGGTATGACCACATTTTCAGGGGTAGCAGGTTCAAATGTAGCAGGTGGCGCAGCTGACGGATGTTGGACAGGGAGAGGAACAGACAGAGATGATGGAATCCAGAGGGCAGGAACATATTCGGTGTGACTCGGGTTGGATGGCTCAGGTGTGGCTTGTGGTGTGGCAAAAGGGAACACTGATTCTACAAACTTTACATGTCGTGAAGTGTTCAGCCTATAAGAGGTGATATCGAGACAATGATATGCGTTCTGTGAAGGTGAGTAACCTAAAAACACGCACGCTTTAGATTTTGGATCTAGTTTATCTTTTGTATATGGCTTTAACCAGGGGTAGCATAAGCAACCAAAGACCCTCAACTTGCTATAATTGGGACTAGATTTGAAGAGACATGAGTAAGGGCTAGACATTTGTAGAATAGGTATAGGCATTCTATTTATAAGGTAGACTGCAGTAGAGAAGGCATATGGCCAGTAGGATATAGGAACAGAGGCGTGAGAAAGTATGGTAAGACCTGTTTCTACGATATGAAGGTGTTTCCTTTCGGAAATTCCATTGTGTTCAGGTGTGTGTGGGGGTGTAGTGCAAAAAGTGATACCATTTTTGGAGAGATAATCTGATAAGGCTATATATTCACCACCATTATCACTGTAGAGAGTTTTTATCCGTGTGTTAAAGTAGTTTTCGACAATAGCCTTGAAACGAATGAAAACATCATGGACGTCTGACTTTCTTTTTAGATGATAGATCCAGGTATACCGTGTGAAGTGGTCAACAAACAGGACATAATATTTGCAATTATCTGTGGAAAGCCTTGGAGAAGTCCAAACGTCGGAAAATATAATATCAAGTGGTTGAGAGGATTTAAGAGTAGTAGTGGAAAAAGGAAGTTTGTGACTTTTATTTGATAAACATGCATGACAATGGGAACGAAATTGATTAGAACCTACAGCTAATTGATCTTTATTTTGTGACAGGATATTGGAGACAATGGACTTGGCTGGATGACCGAGCCTGGAATGCCAGTCGATCGAGGAACCGACAGATGCAGCTAAGGCTAGGAAAGCTGTTGATGGCCACTCGTACACTCCATCTTTAGGCCTGCCCCTGAGAATTGGTTTCCCCGTTAACAGCTCCTTCACAAGAAAAGAAAACGGTGAGAACTCTATCGAAACATTATTTTGTAAACAGAATTGATAAACCGAGATGAGATTCTTTTTCATTTCAGGAACACATAGGATATTGTCAAGTTTTAGAGTTCGATTGTTGGCGGTAAGGGAGTTGCTGCCAATATGACTTATATGCAAACCTGAACCATCACCAATCATCATGTCTTCAAGGCCAGTGTAAGGAGTGTGTGCTTCCAGATTTTCTAGATCTGTTGTGACATGATGGGATGCGCCGGTATCCATAAGCCAAGGAGTTTGAGCCGGATTTGAGCTCCCAGCCGAAGCATAGTGAGCTTGAGGTTGAGCAGAGGAGTGCGGTGCCGGATTATTGGTGAGAGAGATGATGCGGACAGTCGGGCAGCGTTTGGCGGTATGACCGTGAGTTCCACATATCTGACATTTTCCCAGGTAAGGTCGAGGCTGATATTGTGTGTTTTGTGGTGGCCAGTGAGACTGGTTAGCGCTAACCTGACCATTGTTGTGACGAGTATGACCCGAGGATCCTGATTGGCGCCACTGATTGTTGTGGGGCTGGTTATTTCTCCGTCCCGAATTTCTCTGACTGTAGTTTGTTGTAGTAGGAAAGTTGGCAGCAGGTGGTGATGCCTTTTCAGTCTCAGCAGTGAGTAACCGTTCATGAAGTTCATCAAAAGAAATAGGTGTCTCACGACCATTGATTTGGTTGATGATTTCACGGTAAGAGTCATCTAACCCTTCCAAAACTTTATCTGTGATATCTTCTGGGTCCATAGGTGCACCGAGAAGAGCAAGTTCATCAGTCTTAGACTTGATAGCGTGCATGTAGTCTGTGATTGTGGACTGACCCTTGGTTATCAGTTTCAGTTGTGCTTTAACCTGCTTCTTTTTACCCCGAGAGGGCGTGGCATAAATTTTGGCAAGTGTGTCCCAAGCATCTTTCGATGTCTTGGCAGTGGCGATGAAGGGAATGATAGCTGGCGATAATGCACCGATGATGGCGTTTAGTATGAGCTGGTCTTGACGAATCCAGATTTGATGTGCGGAATTAAGTGAGGTGGATGTTCCGGTGGTGATGGTTGGGGCTGGGCAAGGTTTTGTCCCATCGATGAATCCGATGAGATCATAACCAATAAACAGGCTGGAAAATTGGAGCTTCCAGGACAAGTAATTTGTTGGTGTGAGTTTTAAAGGTGCTTGAGCAGCTGGGTTTATGGTAATGAGATTGTTGGATTCATTGGAAGATGTGACTTCTGACATGCTTGAGGATCGGAAAAAAAAAATTGACGTTAGTCGTTACGCTCTGACACCATATAAGATGTATAAATTGTATTGGGAATGAATCGAATCTTATTGATTACTGAGTTAGTCTATATATACAAGTACAATCGAGATTTGTTACAGATAAATATGAGTTCAAGATAAATATGAGTTGTTCCTAAATATACTGAGAATATATCCCTAAAATAGTTGAACTAATATTGACCAGGTCTGTGATTATCTGTTTGCAGATGGGCTTCGAATTGGGCTTGAGTCATCTGGCTGATATCCCACATGAATGTACGATTCGATGCCATCACAGCAGCTTTCATATTCTCTTATGATCTTAATTACTACAGGAACTATGTGTGGTTGATTTCTTATCAAGACAAACTCCTCAGTGCATGCCGTGGACATTTAACTACTTATTTCACTATTGGTTATAATTTTCCAATATGCGAAGGACATCTCGCCAGTGAAAGTCGCTACATATTGATCCAAGAAAAGAACGGAATATTATAGGCGTTGTGATCGGAGACCGTAACGTGCCGGCTTATACAGTTATTTGCAATAATAGTACTGTTATTTCAACTATTGCCTTCCTTGGCAGTTTGAACATCAAGGATGTTGGAAGCCTTGAAGAAGTAGTGGTCAATTTCAGAACGGATGAGGTACATATTCAATCGCTCTGTATCATAAATATAGATGATGTTTTACCATTTTGAAATTTTTTCATTTTTTTCTACCCTCATCCAAACCACCCCGAACACATCATAACACACACACCACCGTGCCCCTCCATCGGCTACCGTTGACCAACACTATTTTAGTATCTTTGAGTTTTTTTTTTTTTCAAAGAAAAGATTACTTTTATAATTATTTATATTTAACAAGGATAATATAATCGAAAATAATATTTATTAATTTTAGATATTAAGGTACGGAGGTTATATCTTAATATAGAGAGATCATAATCAGGTTCAATTGGCCTGATAGTTATCGGGTGCACTCTCGTTCTGGAGGTTATGTGGTCGACTCTTTAAGATCGTAAATTTTTAAATTGTTTGGATTGAAAGAAGATTATCCCTCTTTATGCAGTCCAAAACCGTTGAATAAAAATACGATATGAAGGTTATATATTTGGCTAGCTTCCTTACTTGTCTCATTCTATTAGATTATATATATATATATATATATGAAAAGGAATTTATTGCTCCAGAAATCAATTTGTCATTTTGACACCTAATTTCTCCCGTCCATCTAAAGTACATCAACGATTATGATTAAATAATAATACATAGATAAAAATATTCTTACAAGATTCATTAAAACCACGCATCTTTCCTTCGTCCTTCCACACCTTCCGCGATCACTACTTACAAAAAGTAATTGAGGAAACGTATATTTTCGTCTCTCACGTTTTATATGTAAAACTTTTTCAGTCCATCACGTTTCTCTGTTAGCTAAAACACCTTCACGTTTTCCGCTAGCGACTAAAATTACCCCCTGTGGTTAACTTCACATACGTGTCACTTATGTGGCGCTCCGTGACGTTAATTCATACATAGTCAGCTAGCAGACTCATATAATTGCGACACATGTCAGTGACACGTCATAAATTTTTTGCCATGTCATAATTTTTTGCAAAAAAATGTGGATTTTGATAACTTGTCAAAGTTTTTTACGAGTCAGATAACGTGTCATAAATATATTGATCCATTAACTGACTAGACGCATTAGGTGTCACGTGTTCAAAGTTAACGGCAGAAAAGTATGTATGGTAGCTAGCGAGAAACGTGAAGGTTCTTTACACTAACGAAAAAACGTGAACGACTAAAAAGTTGTTACCAATAAAACGTGACGGACGAATAATATATACGTTTTGAACAATTTCAATGACTTTCTCTCTCTCCTTTGACACAACCCCACATCTGACATCTCTCTCTTCATCCATGGCCGCCCCTCGATCATCAATTTTTTAGGTATTCGTTTTGGTCACAAGAAAATATAAATATGACTAACTTTTATTTCTAACTCATCCTAATTAGTTTTTTTTTTTTTTCCTTTTTTTCCAAATTTTTTTTTATTGTGTGCCCTATCTTTCTCGCCATTTTTATTTGGAGTAACATCGCCTACCAATTACCATTAATCAGATTGTGGTGACAAGTGAATCTGATAATGATTTAGATTTTTATCAAGATTTAGTGCGTTTTAAATCATATAAAAAATCATATTAATTGAATATAATGTGTGTTGAAATTATAATAATGAAAAATATAATTTGAGAGAAATTATTTTCTGATTGATTTCAATTAAAAAATATTATTTTTTTATCTTTTTTTTATACAATTATTTGGTAATCTAAACACTAGCTAGAGTTGATATTAACATAATAAATAAATCTTACATAATATTTTCCGACATTTGAGTAATTGATGTGTTTGTGGAGTGGTGGTGAAAGACATGCCATTGTCCTTTTTTCGATGGCGTGAATGGCAAGTCAAAACAGAAGAAGTATGACTTGTGAAGGGACATGTTTGTTGAAGTTATTGAGCTGCATTTGAGTTCGGCTGAGAGGAAGTAAGAGGCCCAATTGAGTCAAACTGTCATTGTTGAGTCAAACGCAAGAAAATCAAAATCCTGAAAAACAATTTTCTTTTCGTCTTCTTCGTTCATCTTTTCTTCATCTTCGTGTCCGATCAATTTTCACAATGGTTTGTTATTCCAAATTTCTTTTGAGAAAGAGCAAGAGAGGGACAATAACATGATCGAAATTAATAACTGAGATAGTAAAGCAATTAAACACAACAAACATAAATAGACTTGAAGATCAAACTAAGATATGAGCTTGGACCTAACTGCTAATAGAAAAAACGTTAGAGACAAAAAACGTAAGTAGGGAGGAGGAGAAAGAAAATATCACTAGTGTAGAAAGTGAAAGTGTGTGGTTTTAGTATGTTTAATCATGACTGTCGATCTAAATGAAATGGATGGTATGAGATTAGGTGTCAAAATGACAAATTGAAATGGATCCTTCTCTATATACATACACACATTTTATACGGAATATATAATTATGCTAATGCTTATGAAAGTTTTGTGTCAAATTATTACTTTCATCTTTATTTTTTTAATTTATATGAAAATTCAAATAGTTGTATAAAATTTGAGACGGAAAGAGAATATATGGATATGTATTCTTTGTTAATTTGATGTATACATTTATTCAAGCTATGAAATTGATGAAGGCGCCCGTTTGTGTCACACTGAGTTCTCATTGATGTGTTTTTCAGAATGAAGCCGTCAACCACTACTATATGTACGATCAGGAAAAAAAAAAACTTCATGTTGGATAATTGTTAAGTGTCAACTAGAGATAATAATATTTTTACTACTTAAACAGTAAAAAAAATTATATATTGCTATCTCGCGATTTTTTGCTACCCATCCGTTAATTTTACTAAAAAAATCATACTTATCGTTAAATTTTGTCTATGTGGTAGCAAACTTCCGTCAGTTCAGTGGTCGTCGGAATTTGGAAATTTTTTTGGAAGGTTGATGATGATGACATGTCATTTTGGCTGAATCAGCAAGTGATGTGTTGCTTTTTTGCCAATGACTGTGCAAAACTGACAGAAGTTTGCTACCACATAGGTAAAATTTGACGGTAAATATGAATTTGTTAGTAAAATTAACGGATGGATAGCAAAATGGTAGCAAAGATGTAGCATTTTGTTAAATTTTTTTACTATTCAAGTAGCAAATGTTATTATCCCTAACTGCCCCTGTATTTGAATAGTTGACACATTTGAATTTTTTACACATATCAATATCATTAATTACAATACAAAAATTATCCTTAATTTACAATTCTAATCTTTCTCCTTTTCAATTAAATTATTAATTGTATGTAGTGTAAAGTTTGTGCAGGGATAAAAATGTAAAAAATATATTGATATTTTCAAAACATCAATTATTTAAAGATAAAATAACATATAAAACGCCATCTATTTATATACGAAAAGAATATGTCATAATATTATATATTCCATGTTATTGTCTTTTAATTTGTTTACCTATGTTACGTTTGTCGTGGGATGTTGATCGATCCCTCTTCTGTACTTCTTTATTCCTATCAAAATAAAATAAAATTTGTCATGTTATTATTGATTTATATCTAAACAAATCAGAAATTATGTATAGTCTTATATGTAAGAGCCAGCTTCTTCTGTTCCTTTGTGGTAAGGCAATTAGTTTGCAAACCAAAAGGTTCAGTGTTCAATGCTTGCATATATTCATATATGTAAGAATTGAATGTCTTATTTCTACTACTCAATATATGTATGTTTGGGTGTTTTATGTCAAATATGGCACTCGCATTAAGAAGGTCTTAAAATATTTTCACTGTAAAATTCAAATATTATTTGAATTTAAATTTAAAATTATATTTATAATGAAATAAAATATTGAAATGATGACATTACATTAAAAACACAATATTTTATCTTTTTAATTATTTTTTAAGAACTTTCTCTTTTTCATACCTATTTTCATTTCACTTCTTATTTTCATTAATAATATAACATCACATAATTTATTACCACTCATTATTTTTTCAATTTTAATTTATACATAATTATTTAATATTGAGATTAAAAATATTGAAATTATACCATGAAGAAACTAAAGCAAACTGCGCCGTCTATATAATATGGCACAACATTATAATTATCCATCTTAAAAAAAAAAAAAAAAACATTATAATTATCCAGTCCATAAATATAACCCTGACCAAAATCTGAACCGACAACCGAAAGGACGGGTATATATATAAAAAAACAAACGGGACTGTCTATTTCTACCGTTGTCGTTGACGGACCTACCATCTTCGTTCGCCGTCAAATTTTCAAACTTTTCTAACGGCTACTCTGAAACTCAACTTTTTCATATACCCTCATCTTCTTCACTCAAGTCTCAATCAAAATCGAAACTCTTCAATTTCAGAAATCTCTCTCTCTCCAACTAATTGTTCATTTAACAATGGATTCTACTACTACACCGCCTTCTCTTAGATCAAACCCTAATAACCATTCCCAAACAAAATCAGCTTCGAGGTTATCTAGAATAATCAACTACGCAGACGATCCGTCATCGCCGATTCCGCGTCTATCCATGGACTTGATCGCATCTCCATCGCCAAAGAGAGCTCAATTTTCACCTTCTCCTCGCTCGATCAGGTCCTCACAAGAACTCCTCCTCCTCTCTCCTTCACCTCGACCAAAATCGCGTGCTCGATTGACCGATAAGCTAGAAATGGCGGCTGCGGCGGAAGAAGGAGGTGTTATGGAGCAGATTGGGTGTAAGAGAAGAGGTAAAAGCAGGGCGGCTCAAATGAGTCTATTGGGTAACTGTGGTGGATCTCCAAGGAATAACAGAAGGCAAAGGAGGCGAGTCGATTATAACGAGGCTCGTGAAGAGAGGGAGCTGAGTTTAGCTGAGGAGATTGGAAAACTCAGGAGAAGGAGACATAATAATGGAAAATCTAAGAAGGAGAAGCTCAGTTTAGTCCCTGCTGTTGCTCCTCCTGCTACTCTTTCACCAAGTAAGTAATATCTCTGTGTTTTTTACTATTGATTTCAATTTGGGGGTCACCAATGTTTAGTACATGGTGTTTTTGTGAAATTTTTAGAAGTTGATGATGATGTTAGTGAAGACCATCTGGAAAGAATTGGGCAGATGATCAGTGACATGGTTATGTGGAGAGATGTAGCGAAATCGAGCCTTTGGTTTGGTTTTGGATGCATTTGTTTCTTGTCTTCTTGCTTTGCTGGAGGCATCAATTTCAGGTATGTGCACGTTTGAATTCTTGTGTTGATTTCATTTCTTTGTGGGGTTGATTTTTTAACACCTACATATATCTTCGTGATTGCAGCATTTTCTCTGCAATTTCACAGCTTGGTCTTCTGTGTCTGGCAGCTTCTTTCTTCTCCAATTCAGTCTGCCAAAGGTACACAACATGAAAACAACCATGCGTTGGATAATGTAAATACTCTCCCAAGTATCCTTTTATTTAATGTTGAGCTGAATTCCAAGCTTCCATAATTGTGCAGAAACAATGTTGACACAAGGCGTCGATTTAAGTTGAAAGAAGATGACATTTTGAGAGTAGGCAGACTTATACTTCCAGCTACCAATCTTGCGATTTCGAAAACAAGGGAGCTTTTCTCTGGAGAACCATCAATGACCCTTAAAGTAAGAACAAAGATCCAAATTCGTCTCTAATAAAAGTATAAAACCATGATTTTGAGTTTGCTCAAAATGGGATTCACCAACTTTTTAAATTGCTTCCACAGGTAATTCCTTTTCTGCTTCTAGGAGCCGAGTACGGTCACCTTATCACAATGTGGAGGCTGTTTGCACTCGGTATGATCATAAAAATCATGACACCAGCTTCAAATGAATTATATTTCATGTCTTTTAGTTTCATTATAGTCATTGATAGTAATGCTTTCCCACTATTTATGACCCTGAGCAGGATTTTTCTTCAGCTTTACCATTCCAAAGCTTTACTCATCCCACTCAAGTCAGATAAACCAAAAAGGTATGGAAAATGGCTCATCTTGCACGTGTTAAATTAATTTATGTGTCTGATTCCTAAGAGGTAATTTTGTTGATAAGCAGCTGAGAACTTGAAAAGATGTATGCTGGATGCATGGGGGGCTCGCTCGCACAAAAAGCTTGTTGCCACATCAGCAATCACGGCATTTTGGAATTTGTCTAGCATGAAAACCAGGATTTTCACAGGTGATTTTCATAAACTGCATAATTATATCAATTTAGAATCGCATATTTGAATACAAGATTATGATGTGGGGCTTCTCATTTTAAACATGATTTTGTTTGCAGTATTCATAGCTCTTGTAATTCTCCGATACTGCCGGCAGAATGTAATGGCCAAAGCTGGGGAAACAGAAGGGGAGGAATCAGAAACACAAGAGGAAGAGAAAAGAGAAGAAACTCAACAAGAAGAACACCAGCAACAGGCAATGGCAGTCGTTGCATCAGATCCTCCTCCATCCCAGAAGCTCTAGTTCTTATAATGCAACTTAAAGGCTTCCAAAAAAATGAAAATGGCAGGTGGGGTGGTGGTGAACGTCATTAAGTTGACCCCACCCCATCGCGGAAGCTCTAGTATCTTTTTAGCCCAGTGCGCCTTATTGCTTTTTAACATTTGATCATGATATATACGCTGCAGAAATTAATGGAAAATATTTCCTCAATTTTACAGTTTAACATTTTCTGGGTTCTCATACTTCATAGCTCTTGTTATACGAAAAATCACAGGGTGCCCCCATTACCTTGCCTTGATAAACACTGTTTATGAAAATTCTGGCAAGGGAAGTGCTTAAGAGCGAGCATAAGGACTTTTAACTCTACTGCGGGAGGATATAAATGAGAATAGCATAATAGTAATATCTATCACTAAATGGTTGTTTGAAGGCTAATTCGCTGATAAGCAGATTGCATAAAATTTAAAGTTCACGCAAGAACCAAAAGTGCTAGCCGGAAAAGTAATCCAAGTCAAATTGCGACTTTCATTATTAAACACAACTTTTCGAAACATGGAAATTCTATAGTTCACTTGTAGTAGCAGCAAGGTTCCTTTCCTACAACATTATGAGATATGACACGATGCTGGTCATATTTCGGACAGGATCTCAAACACCTGGTCATCAAAAAACAAAATCTCAAACACCTTGCGGAGATCATCACAGCCCTAGACAAACAAAAGACTTGAATCAGAATAATTGCAACTATTGCGACCATAACTGAAAACAAAAACTGAATTAGGCATGTGTAGTGTATACTCAAAAAAAGATATTCTAAAAGAGATTCAGATTTCAACCACGGAATGGAAGCAAGGAATATACACATTGTTTCCATCAAAATATACTAGTTATTCAATTTTATTAATACATCCTTTCAAGAAGCTTCGAAATGTCAAAAAAATAATCCATAGCGTATTTCCATCATCACTCAAGACTATTACAATTGAAAAGCCTAGCCTACAGTTTGATGCCATTTTGTAGTGTCATAAAAAGCTTTAAACATGCAAAGAACAAATCCAAGTCATTCCATCTTTCATTCTTCCTCTTCATCTAGTCTTGACTCGGCCTACAACATTGAAAAAAGAAGCATATCATATCGACCCTATTTGTTTTCTTTCTAAGACTGATCATAGACACGAACTAGCGACACAGGGCAATTCTATTTTTTACATTCTTAATTTCGGTGGCCAAAACTAACTTACCAGAATTTAAAAGTGGTGACTTCCTACAAACGTCGCTAGATACCTAGTCCAAGAATAAGAGGAAACCCATATTACATTGACTCAGAACAACAATCACACATCGAAGCAAAAGTAAAATAATTCGAATCGAAAAGCATTAACTTGCACCAAGAAATGGATCGAGTATACCTTCAGGAAGCCAGCCACAGCTGCAGCGAGAAATGGATAGCAATGAAGTCATCACAGCTGAAGCATTTGCAGAATGGAATGGCGCCATTTCCACAAACACACTTGAGCTAATCCCACGAAACCTTCAAAATCATACAACAACATAAAAATCAATTATTTTTCACAGAAATTTCTCGCATAATTTAAAACAAATTCACAATATGCTGACAACCTTAGAGTAGATGGTGGCTTTACGGAGGTGGCGTGAAACGGAGAGCGAGCTGCGGAAGCAGCTGATTTTGCTTGAGAGCCGAGCCGAGCTGCGGCACTTCGGACGGAGGTTGACCGGAAAATAGACTTAGCGGCGGCGAATGAGGCCATTATGATACAAGTAGAAATTCGGTGAACACTGATGTTTGGGTTCTGTAAAACCCTTGTGCTTGTTTTGTATGTCTCTGCTGCACTAGATCGTGATTGGATAATTACATAATCAGTCCCTCAACTATTCTCAAAGTCACCTATGGTCCATAAACCTTTTAAGTAACTTTGCATACAGTATAGATTCCTCGGCTACTGTTCTGTCTTTCCCCGGTTTGGTCTGAACCAAATCTGATTTGGAATCAATTTAGCTATCGTATAAAACGGATATATGGTTTGATTCAGATTCTTTTTATTCATTTGATTTGAAATCAATATATACAACTCCGAATGGAAAAGGGGGATACATGAAAAAATTTAGTGTGGAAAATATAGATTAAATTTGGAGTGGAAACTATTAAACCATATTAGTACAGTATATGATCTGATCTGATTCGGTGTCCAATCAAACCAAACCAGGCATAGGGGGCTACATAAACAAATAAATAGTTGATGGGTAAAACCGAACAAAAACTGTATTTAATAGGTGGATTTATACTTTTTGGAATCTAATTGGAACCATATTTCTTCGTCGCTTCACGGTCTGAAGCCCGCACTTTTGGTATCCTTCTCTCTCTCTCTTTTTCTCTCTATGACGGAGTTTTTTTTTTTTTAATTTCAGTGTATTAAATTTAGGGTTTTCTTCTCTGTCAATGGAGCTCTTTGGCTCTGTTGTCGACAATCAAGGCTTTTTCTTTACATGAGCTCAGTTATCTGAAATTCCTTTTATTTTTTGAGATTTTCAGTAATTTTTTCTGCTACTTAATCACTGTAATTAACTGCTTGAATTGATGTACTTTGTTAAATGTTGCAGATACAGAGATAAGACTTTGTGCTTCATTCGTTCTCAGAGTCTAAATGGCTTCTCTATTCAAGGTGTGATTGGAATTATTGTTCGTGTATTGTTCTGCTTTTTTTAATTTACTTTAGTGTTTGTAGGCAATCGAACTAATTCAGCTGTTACTATTGCAAACCACTTGTTTTTTGAACTGCGTTTAGTCCGTTAGGAAACAAATTTGATCATTTTGTAGGGTTCATCTGTAGTTGAATGTTTTCATCTTCATTAATGTGCTTAAGTCTGTTTCTATTGCATAATGCCATTTAGCTTTCGTCAGCAAAAATTAATGGGGGCAGCTGGCTTTTGATTCAGCACATAACAAACGCGTAAAGAGAGCTTGGATTCTTTTGTAACCTCTCTAAAGTTCTTACATTTTATTTTCATATTGTTAGGACCTAGAGAAGCTCTCACAGTATCGGGACAGGAGATTTCCAGGAACACAGGAGGAATTTGAGCAAGCACTCCTGAACTCAACGACTATCTACATTGGGAACATGTCCTTTTACACAACGGAAGAGCAAGTGTATGAGCTTTTTTCCCGTGCTGGAGAGATCAAGAAGATTGTCATGGGTTTGGATAAGAACTCAAAAACTCCATGTGGCTTTTGCTTTGTGTTGTAAGTATTATATACTTACGTTGATCCATGTTCCATTTATTTTTCACCTGATGAAATTCCTGCATCTCACTTTTGTCCTTGGCGAAATCAAAACTTTGACAATTTATTCCACAACACATGGCATTCATGGGTTATAAGAATCATTGTTATCATTTATGGTTGTTTGTTTGGTAGTTGAGCTGATCAAAAATTAAACATTGCTTTTCAGATTTTACTCCAGAGAAGACACTGAGGATGCTGTCAAATACATAAGTGGGACTATTCTTGATGACCGTCCTATTAGGGCAGACTTTGATTGGGGATTCCAAGAAGGAAGGCAATGGGGCCGTGGTAGAAGTGGTGGGCAGGTCAGTTATGTTACTTCTATTTGCTGCAAAACTCTACTCTCATGATCTCATCTCTCATTTGCTTTAATTTTCATGTTTTCTCAGGTCCGAGATGAGTATCGCACTGACTATGATCCTGATATCCTTTCATCTGTTGAGTTTTGATACTTATTCTTATTTTTATTCTTTTCCTGCTCCTTTTGTTTAAGGCTTTTATGATATTCTCCTTGATGTTGTTATGATGGAGAGTGTCCAAACCATGCTTTTATTCCTTCATTTTTTTTTATTTTTTTTTCTCCTTTGTTTGTACATATGAGGTTCTTTTTAGTATTCCTTAACCTGCTCATACGCAGAGGTGGTTATGGAAAATTAGTTCAAAAGGAACTGGAGGCCCAGAGGCAGCTTGTGGATTACGGCACTGGCTCACTTGGTTCTTTCCCACCAATGATGGCACCTACTTGTAAGTGCAAAATAGTCAAAAAGGCTCATTCTATAGATGACTATTACTATGTGCTCGAATAATTCGGTTTGTGGTTCCCATGTTACTTAAAAGGATCATTTGAAGAAGTTTAAACAAATGAAATTACAGATGGTGGACATGGTGGAGGCAGAGGTCATGGTCATGGTCATAGGGGTTCTTATCGGCAAAGAGGTGTCTATTCATATTCTAAAACAGCACTCGTTGTCACGCTTGCATTTTAAATATTGTTGAGATAGCCATTGCAATAGTTTGTGATGTATGAATTTTTTGATGGAGCAGATTACCATCGGAAGCGAAACCGTGAGGACGACCGTCATGGGCATGAATCCTCCAAGAGATCAACAGATTATGAATCCAGGAGAAACTCTGATCATGACTCCAGAATGGTAATCATCTGTCTCGTTATACTCATTTTGTATTTATTCCTATTAGCGTTCGTGTGGGAGAGAGGAAACTCTATTACGATGAGTTGGCCAGTATTATTCTGAGTATGTCGGTCATAGATGTCAAAAACCCTCTTTACTCCCATTTTTTATGTTTTTATTCAATGATGCAACAGGAGAAGAATCCACGTTTCCGAGAGAGTGGTGATTCTGATGAAGAGGATGATGACCGGAAACGGCGGCCTTAGCTTTGGAAGGTTGCTTTGTTGAAAAATGGAGAAGAAAAAAACATATTCTAGAAAGTCAATCTTTGTGGAGATATTGTTTCTTAAAAGTTCATGACATTTATCTAGCTTGTGATATAAAACTATATATATGATTTGTTTCTTTTAACATCTCCTTTGTATTTGATAATATTACAAATCCATTTAAATTTTTCTTGAGACATTATTTGTTTTATTAGTTTTTTTCTTCACTATGATGATTGCAAATTCTCAGAGAAAATTATCCTGAGCAGAGTTAAAGAGGAATTTGATTTCCTACAACTCTAAAGTTACAAAAGTGTGTTATTATTGTCTGGAATTGTTATAAGATGCCATTTTGGCAATGCTATCAGCTGGTATTTTTGCAAATATAAATCGAATTCTTACAATCGTCAAAGTGATTGATGAAATTCCTCTAACTAGAAGTTGATCAGGTCTCTTATGGATAGTTTGCAGAGCAGAGACTAGAACACTCAAGTAGACTAAAATCTTAGTCATCTCAAACAATAAGTCTGACTAATTATAACTAAAACTATATATATATATATATATATCAATAAAATTTACCTCAATCAATCCTAAAGGTGAGGCAAACATTAGTCCATCAGCCATCTATAACCACATCATCTATCTTTTTCCTCGTATAATATCATCTAATCATTATAATATCATTATTAAGAAATTATCCATCATATTTTCCTTTCTTCGATCTATATTCTTCAAATTTAAAAAAAAAAAAATGACTATTATGAAAATTTAGAAAGCCGAAAACCAAGTACCAATAAAATCATGTGGTATCTATTAATTTTTTAACTTATTTTATTTAAGGGCGCGTTTTGTTACAGGTCTATTTTATTTTACATTTTTTCATTAAGAGTTTGATCTATCCCTCATTTTCAAAATTATACAATCTGAACATATTAATATATATTTTTTTTAACTTTTTAATACATTCATTAATATTTGATTAATTATTTTGCATTTCCTTTTAAAATATATATAGAAAAGTTTGAAACACACATATTAATAGACGGAAAGAATATTGCTTATTCACTCTCTTTGCTATTCTGTCTATTTAGTCCTTCGACATTAACATTCATAAAAAAATTATCAATGTGTCAAATTCCACCAATTATAATGCGACATGTGTTTAAGATGCAAAAAGAAAATTGCCACATTATTCTAATCAAGCTAGAGACCGATTACAACCCAACCCATGAACTAAATCGACCTAATTTTAAGATACTAATCAAACTTAAAAATTATTATCACTTTCACGCCAACCCTTCTCCTCCAACCTTCATCCTCTTCGTTGCCGCCACCGCTCCCAACTCCAACCACCTCTGTTCTTCTCCACCCTCAACCATAATGCTTCTCAAGTCATGCCCGATACCTTTCCAAACCGCCGCTCTCACAAAACCAAACCTTTTGAGATATTTAATTGATATGCTCGATGCCAATGAATTATAATTGATAGGGTGGTGGCATGTTGAGAAGGTCTCTTTGCAAAGTGACAGAGAAGATTTGAAATTTTCAATTATAATTAATTAATTAATTACATTCATTTTACCAAGTCCATTTTAATGTATATTTGGGATGATTTGCATAATTAAATTTAAAATTCATTGGGATTTCATGTTCTTTAAGTAATAAAACTCTAGTGAATGGAACTTGTTGCGATTCCATGTTCTTGAATTCTCTGATTGTCAGGTTCATTTGAATGGAATTGTGGTTGCCTGGGTTCATTTTAAGCAATCTTCATAATCCAACGAACATGACAAGAATATGGACCTTTCTTTAAACAAGCAATAGGGAATTTGGTCAATAACATTTAATACTGCAAAGAACACAAATCCAAATGGTTGCTACTGATAATGGAAAACTCGATACATCTGTCATCTGGAGTCGCATCTGATAATGCATGTAACTAACACGAGGAGGTGCAAGTATCTCTAGTGTTACAATCAAATTAAAAGATGAGAATGTCTTGGGCACATCTCACTAAAACGAAAATTGGAAAATGCATTGTATGACGTTATCGGCACATTCCCCTTTTAGGAAGCAACTTTCATTGGCTTGACGCGTAGGAGGCTTTCTGGAACTCTAATCTTGAGTTTCTCCAAATCCCTAGCTATCCTCTCTGTAATCGGGGTTCTCCTTCAAGATGACAAAACCTTCCAGAATGGGAGATAGAGGAATATACCTGTAATCGTTGTACCAAACTACCATTAGCATTCCGTCAAGAAAAAAAAAAAACAACTACTTGAGAAAAAAGAAAAGGGAAGAAATTACTTCTCGGTTGCGAGTTCTGCTCTATCACCAGCAGATAGAAGAACTGGGGTAGAGTGAGTCTGGAACCCAGTGATGGTTTTTGGACGACCAGCCTGGCCCACAACATCAACAGCTTGACCCACACGAACAGGAACGGACAAAGGTTTGAGATTTTCATCCACAGTCAACAACATCCTTGGCTGTCAGGAGAAACCAAGAAAATTTAATACTACAAATTTGTCAACTGAAAGAAATAACTAAGATGAGCATGTTATAGTATATAAGAAGCAAACCTGCATTGCCAAAACAAGGAAGTAGAGTGCATAATGGTATTTGCCTAAAACAATGGCTTTCATGTCGAGACACACGTGCAACATAGTTATTAAACCAGCAAGCGCAGTCCTGTAGAAGAAAATAAAATATTCAGAAATACGTTCCAGCCGAATAAGATGGTCAAGTCCAAGAGATGTGTTTGATAAAGATTACTTACGGTGATAACAAGAACCGATCAGAATGATAAGGGTTAAGAGTCAACAAACCCTTCCCCATATGTACTAAACCTTGAGCAATTCGCACCTGCACAAAAAATAGAATGAAAACAATCAATTTTAACCTCCCAGATAATTTTGAGAACAGGAAGCTCAAGGACAGGCATAGTATGTAATGCTTACACAGAATAGGAGGCTAGCATCTTTGTAGTAATAGCTTGACAGATTACGAAGCATTCCAGCTATTCTTGCATTGTTGGTTCCTGCACCTATCAGCCCCAAGGAGATAATTGCCGCCTGTACAGTTTAGGTAAACCGTTTAGCATAAGTGGATTAGATAGTTACGACAATGAAAATACCAAACTTCAAACAATAATCACCATGGCAACTTCGGTATCTGTATCGTGGCTGAGCCTGCTTAATGTGTCCATGACATTGACCTGGCAAAAAAAGTCCATCAATAAACAGGCAAGCAACGGAAAAGTGAAATTATAAATTTCAGTTGGTTGTTTAAGTGAGATAAAATTAAGTACCTTCGGGTTGGATATACAAAGGAGACCGAGAGCTAAAGGAACTGCTCTACGGATATTCTGCTCTCCATACTGCAAGAGATGCTCTAAAGAACGAATAGCCATCTCAAGCCCCAATTCTTCAGCCATGGCGACCATCGCGATTCCAAGCACGGCAGGGCCCTGGTGAGTTTTACCCTTGTCAAGATGTTGGGCACAATGACCCAATAGGTTTTGAACCTACAGAAATACAGAGTTAGCCACCAAAAGTGACAATAGAAGGAACAAAAATTACATGTTGCAACCAAATAGCTATCGTCACAATACCTTGAGAACATTTCCAGTTCCAGCATAGGCACAAGAAAGCAGTGTCATATCACAGTGCTGTCTTATTTTCTCATTAAATGTCTTTGAAACTTCAGCAGTAGCCTCCACACTTTCCTGTTGGACATTCAAAAATGAAAAATAAACAGTCAGGACACTTGCAAAAAAGAGGGACATGCAAATAGAAGTTGAATGACGTCATAGTCATTAACATCCACCGAGGCCCCCAAGACATGTATTTTACCTGTTTCCCAAGGTACAGAAGCCCAAGACCAAGAGGGAGTAGCCGGGCAAGCGGCTCCCCTAATTCTGACTCACTTCGTTCCATCAATGCAAATATGATATTTTGCGCAACTTCTTCATTGCAGGAACCAACATATATCAAGCCCAGTGAGATTGCAGTGAAGGCAATTACATCAAGGGGAGCGTTCCCATCATTAAGAATGGGGGTCAATTTCTCTCCGATCTGTCAATCGAATTTGAAAGTTTGCTTAGAATAGAAGTCATCACATTTTATAATTTATATCAACATTAAGGAATTAATTGGTTTACAAACGTCACATGTACTTCCATTAAATAAGTTTCTGCAGAAATTCAATCCCTATTGTCAACAATAAGGAATAAATTGGTTTACAAACATCACATATACTTCCATTGTATAAGTTTCTGTAGAAATTCAGTCCCCTACTGAAGTATCAACAGATAGAGTAGGAGCTTTTCTCACCTGTTCATTCTGTGTGCCAGCATATGAAATTCCAAGGCCCATTATTGCTCCAATTCGAATAGATGGATCTTCTTTATCAACATAATGACCAAGAAGTGCTAATGCCTGTGAAAGAAAAGGCAATTAGAAGTTAGAACTATCCTCTAGGGCTGTAAATGACCTTCACATCCAAAAATATGACATAAAAACACTCACGGGATCACAATCATTCTTAATGCCACAGTTCACAATCCCAACTCCCAACAAAGCACCAGAAATCACATGACTGTCGCTGCTGTGGAAATATTTGTCCAATTGAGCAAGACCAGAATCCACATCCCAGAGTAGAATCATGCCCTACAATGACAAAAATCATCAGTGATATTGTTTTCAATTGTTTATGAGAACTATAATGAAAAGGGAAGGAGTGCATACCAGACTAGCTGCTGCACTGGCTTTCCCATGCTCTTTATTCTTAAAAAGCCAGTTTCCTGAAGAACCACTAGCAGTTGAATCTGAAGCAACTGTCATTAGCTTATCCTGCAACAGAAGATAAAGTTGTCATTGACTGGAAGCTGAACTTAATCATGGTGAATATTTATAAGGTTTAAAAACTAACCTGACCAAACCCAGCATTGACAAATGCATTCACAAATGTAGCAGCTAAATTCTGTCTAGCAGAATCAACACTTGCACCAGCGCTGGCACGGCCATCTAGCAAGTGTGCCTAAGAAAATCAACATGTAGAATGTCAAGTGATAAGGTCCTTAAACTGATATAATTATGTTGCAACACTAACTGGAGCCAAAAGAAAAACACTAACTGGACACAGGGATTATTTCCTAACAAATTTTAAACTTGTTAAGTGTTACACGGAGTCTCACAGGTAGGAGGTATAGGAGAGAAAGTGGCAACTCATTCATCACAATGTTTCAAACAATGTAGATTGAGAACGAAAATAAAACACAATGAAACAGAACATTCCACACAAAATTACAGTTGAAAACATCCGCACCTTGTAGATATCTTCGGGAGATTTGGCCTCCATGACTTCAATATCACGAGCAAGGGTTAGATAGCCTTCATTCAATTTAGTATTGTTAATAATTTCCTGCAGTACTTCTCTATCACCATCATCTGCACACATCTGGTCATCCAGCTCAAAACTAGTACCCTGTAAAAGATAAATATCATAAGCGAACAAACCACAAAAACCATTCAATTACATATACTTAATGCAAGTATGTAGCAACATTGCTTGTTCCGCTGCAAATCATCACAAGCCTAAAACACTTGTTTTGCGTACAGCCAACAAACATTCTACACTGGAATAACATCACTTTAAATTAACTTACATGTCGTGCAAGTATGTAGCAAAATTGCTTCTTCCGCAGCAAATCATCACAAGCCTGAAAGACTTGTTTCACGTACTGCCAAACAAACATTCTAGATTGTTAGAACAAGAGCTCAAAGTACATATGTAAAGTCAAATATCAAGCAGGGGCCACATTGAAACTTTTCAACACAGTCCATACCTGAAGGTTATCAAGGAAAAGTGCAATTTGAAGTGCATTTGGATATTCCTCAAATTTCACATAAATCATGTACGCAATATCTAAAACTAACATATCATCTGGTCCTGGAAGATATCTGCAATGTGTTGGGATGCAAAGCATAGTTACCATTCGCACAAAGACGGGGTAAGGGATTGCAACAAACATAGCACAGTCTCTACTCATCATGCTTTCAAACCCTTAAGAATATTCATTAAACCTCCAGCTCATAGAAATAGATATTTTAATTGAACATGTGTCACTGGGAAAGGCTTTGATGATAAAAACATACAATAATACATTGTGCATTATTTCAGTAGAAAATTTATAGCAGTATGGTTTAATCTAATCGTTCAAATGAAACGATAAAAAGGTTAGGATATGTAAGAGTAAGACTCCGCCATTTGACATGAATAAGCCAACTTACTTTGCTGCCCCTGTGAGATATAGACAAGTCCTCTTGAAATTTGTTTTGTCCACATGCTCAACCAACAAATCAAGATCCTCGACCTTGAAATTTTCATACATAACAATTTATTAGGCTTAATCATTTAAAATGACTAAAGGGAACAGAAATGACGAAATAAAACTGTAAGGTACCTCCATCAACAGATCAACAGCTTCAGGTTCAGCATTGTGCTGAAATGTGAGAAAAAATTGTCAGAAACAAAATTAATACAATCATCTTTATAAGATAAAAAGACATTTCCCAACTTGATCTAGAGTTTTAACTCATGAGCCATATAAATAAACTTGAATTAGGTCCGAGCCTGACGTCTGACCTTCATGTGAAAAGCAACAATCTGCTGTACAAGTTCCATGAGATCATCAATTGGAGCCTCTTCATTCTGTCGCTTTACATACTCTTGGGCGATTTCTCCAGCCAGATTCCTAGTACAAACAATTACCAACAGTAAGGGAAAGGCTCAAACGTTGAAAGAGAAGAAATTCCTGGAACCTCCAATGTTTAACGAAAATGGAGGCAAATGTAACAATATAATAGTATAATGCTCACCTAACATATTCATGGCCCCAAGAACCAATATCACCTTCTGAGCCCAACAATCTGTACTTCAAACTCTCCTGAATTGGTTGTCAAAAAAATAATTTAGTTACATGGGTTATTACTTATAAGCAAGATGGCCAGTTTCAAGCACGTACAGTGAGAAGAAAAACGCAAACGATCAACAGCTTTAAAATGTGGTACTCAGATATAATTGCTATGCATAATAGGTAACACGAAAATCCAATAGAATAAGCAAAATAACATATGATCTTCAGTGAGATGGAGTACCCGTTCTCCTTCTGCAGACATAGTCAGCGCCAAAACAGAAAGTATATCAGCCAGGTATTTCTGCATTGAAAGAGAAATCAACCAAGATAAGTTTAAATGTAAAAACATCATGGAACATAATACTTAAGAGAATTCGAAGAATTGCACCTTCAAATCAGATTCAGCCATAGTTTCATAATATGCCTTTAAAGTTCCATAATGTGGGCGGAGAAACTTTAAAGGCTTTGGAACTGAAGTCATTGAGCTCGTTGAGGTTCGAATTTCCTGCCTGTAAAACATAACTTGTGAGCTTTCAACTCGACTTGCTAATAAACTCTTTATTTCTAGTCATCAAAGTACTAAATGCTCTACATAAGAAAAAAAGTAACGGTTACCTCATACTCTCAAGAGCAACCTTCTGCAGCCCTTGATCAGGGTCCTGAACCCTTTCCACATACAATTCCAGTTGCTGCTTCAAAGCCAGGTCTTCTTCTGACTGTGTACAAGAACAATTTACATTAGACCAAAAGGGATACAAAATGCACAAGTTAACCCAAATCTTACGGTCCGTAGAAAGGCAAAGATGTAAATTTGACAAGACTAGTATAACTAGTTAACAGTTTCAAGCCTGTTAATGTTCATATTTCAAAATACGAAGTAAAAGACTTAAGTCATATGGAATTCCACTTGGTAGACACATTTAAAATTTCAGCTTCCTAAATAAATATACATAACATCACAAGCATCACACATCTATTACACTATTCAGTGAAAGCATAACTAGTTTTTTTTTTTTTCTTCCTTCTCCCACACGACGTATCTGCTTCCCATTCCCAAACCAGCAATCAAACACAAAGCTAATAGGATAGAATAGTACCAAAAACAAACCAGCTATTTTTGGCCAAGTAGCATTCTTAATAACCAATTTAAGTGGTGAAACAAAAGATCCAAAGACCTAATTAAGTGAAGCTCAATTTGAAATCTCAAATTTCGCACAATAGACTGGAAGCGAGTAGTTACCAGATCGTCGTCCTTCTTCTCGTCCTTCTTCTTAGGGTCCTTTGCGGGAACCTTGACAGATGCTTCATCTCTGGTCGTCTTGCTTCCCTCGCCGTTTTTAGGATCCGGTGTTGGAGCCATGTTGAGTACACACTAAAATTGTCTAAAACAAACGGAATGGTCGAAACTAGGTAGCTGGGGTGTGAAATTTATAGGTAGAGAAGATAACTAAACCTAGATTGATCGGAGTTTGGGATTGAAGAATCCCGATTTGGTGGTGTTTGAGCTTTAAATAAAGTGTCTGAGTGGAAGGTTTTCCTACTGGCCAAGCCAAATGCTAATTTTCTCCTCTCCGTCTAACAATAAATTTAATGGGTTACGACTCAACGAGTTGACCCGTCTGTCAAGCAACCACACTAGATCCAACTGGCCCAGTGAGCCCAAATAGAATAGGCACGTTGTAGATCCAATTATAATTGGAAGCCCATATGTGATCTTTTGAAGGTTTTTTAATTTTTTTAAATTAAAGTAAAAAAAATAATTCTAACGCATCGCTACTATTTAGATACACATCATTAATTTACATGTATATAAGTAGGTTTAAAATCTTATATTTCTAACATAAAGAAAATCTTACATTCAATCATGGAAAGAAGAGATTTTACCGTATGCACGAGTGGAATAGGTTGCAACTCTACATTTTTACTATAGACAGAAATTCGTCCCCTTACAAATTGCAAGTAACCACGACTATCAAAATCCGTCACTGGTCAGAGCACGTGTAAAAATTCTATCACAGATTTTAAGGGAAATTTTTGTGTTATAAGTATGCGAAATAAGATTGTTACAAGTGTAAAATTTATTTAGAATCATTTAACACATCATCTAAACATAAAATTAACATCGTGTCTTAATTGAGTCCTAATGCTAACGCCGTAACACGGATTCAATTGTCTTCTTCCCCTTTCATCTTCTTCCCTTTCAAACCTCAACAATCCAGCCATTCATTTTACTCAAAAGGAGGAAAAAAAAAAAAAAAAAAAGACCACCAGGCTTCATCTTCTTTCCCTTTTTAAACCTCATTAATCTGCAATAAATTTCCTCGATTCACTTCTATTTCAAATCAAATTCAAAAGCTTAGATCTAAGACGCCAGTTACTCGAAAAGCGGAATTGATTTTAACTGGGGTTTTTTTGAGTACTTCGAGGAGTTATGCCTTGTGAGGAAGGAGATGGTAAATCTCAATTTTCTTGATCTGCCAAAATTGATATATGTCCCGTAAAAGCACCTTCTTCTTTAATCTAACTACACGAATTTATAAATGTAATTTTTTAAAAATATATATGGACATTTTAATAGAAATGGGAAGGGAAGTGAACATTTGTGGTTTGGTCGGAAATGTTATTTCCGGTTCCACAAAACTAATGATAATTAACAAGTTTAACACAAAATTGGGAATTGAAAAACCGGTCAGAGGTGAAATCGGAAATGGAAAAACCGGTCAAAGGTGAAACCGGGAATGGCACACCCGGTCAGACACTCTAACCGGTAATGCAAATACCGGTCAAAGGTGAAATCCATTATTTAAATTGTTCTCCTTCTCTCTATACAAACCACTGTTCATCGTCGTTCTTAATGTCTCCGGCCAATTTCTTGACCGTTTCCAATAGAGTATGGCATGGGGATCACGAATACGAGGTTGGTTTTCTTTAATTCGACTTAATTTTCCCTTAATTTTGATTTTAAGATTCGGGTCTCAAAAACAAAATTTGAGTTTTTGTTTGATTCTCATATATGTTGTTCATGAGTGACTTGGGAGTGTTTTAACATAATTTTTACTTTGAATTGACATGTAAATCGAAAAGAAATCTCACCTCAAGTCTCGGTCCGTCGTCGTCGATGGCGTTTTCCTGTTGTCAAATCGGTAAACTCCTTTTACAAGAATTATTCCTCACTGTCTCTAGTTTACCATATATGAATTTGGAGAAATTCTGGGTTTTCGATTTTTCTGGCAGTGTATTGAATTTGTGATTTCGTGTAATTTGACAATTGATATCCGTAGCTTGTTACGGAGGAAGTAGAACTGTATTTTTGTATTGGAACTGGATTGTAAACTTGTTGTATTGGATTGGTTTGGTTGAATGAAAATTGTGAATGCTTGTTGTATGTTTTTTTTTTTTCGTTCTTTAATTAGAGTAGGCCCAATTCAATTTTTTTTTTTAAAAAAAAATCATGAGTGATAAACATCGGTTATTTCATCACCGGTTTTAACCAAAACAATAAAATCGGATACTCCATTACCGGTTTTAACCAAAACCGGGTACCTCATCACCGGTTTGAAGCCAAACCGGATATTCCATTACCGGTTTCAAGCAATAATTAACACTTCTAATTCTTAATTAGTTGTCCCGGAAACTAAGTTTCCGAGATGACTCCATCATATTCACCTTTCCGTGCTGAGATGTACAAAAATACTGTACCCAATATAACTATTCGATTGTATTTTGCTCGCATACACCACATGATTATCAAGCTATTGGATTCTGTTTTAACGTTGATTACTTAAACAATTTAATCCCCCTGCTTGACTGAGATGTGATTCTGTGGGACAGTGGGAGGGGAAGAAGATGAATCTGATGTCGTTAGCCAAAAGCCCAATAGGTCGTTAATTTTTACTAGTTGAGGTGTAATAGATATTACACGTAATATACACGATACTAAATAAATGTGACAATGTTATTTGTATATTTAAAAATGATGTGTTAAGTTATATTATACAAAACTTTTTTTAGATTTTAAAGGATATAATATAAATTTTCTTTTTCCAAAATAATATAAAGAAATTTTAATACAAGATGTCCGGTCAAACTACATTATTATCAGATAAATATATATACGCACACAATATTAATGGACTAAATTATGTGTTCAGGTGAGTTCCTTATCTTGCATTACTATTGACATAGGATTAGTTTTTTCATTGGTTTTTTGAAATAGCACATAGTGTTAATTTCGGTTGTTAGTTATGAGTTCCAGTTTTGCTTGATAGAGTTCGATTAGTCATTAGTGTATCTTTTGAAATGAAGCTAGTCCTGTTGGTTTCAAAAAGAGTCCAATTAGAATTAGTGTAAATGAAGTGTATCTATCTAAGCTCTACTAGCTACAAGATATTATTGTATCTGATCAAATGTCTTTAGACTTTTAAACACTGGAATTAAACTTGAAAATTGTATAGTTGGTTTCATAAATTTTCAATCTCTTTGGTAATGCTTTAAAAAGTTTTAAAAACACAAACATGAAAAAAAAAAAAAAAAAAAAAAAAAAAAAGGGGAAATTCCAATCAAACTCCCTCATAAATAACTAAGAAAGGAATGAGATGGGAGCTAGATACATCAAAAGCTCTCTCGAACTCTCATCCCTTTTTCTTTTTCATTCCTACCAAACACAAACAGCTAATCAAGGCACATACTCTTCTGGATCCTCTTGGTACTCTTCCATCTCCATGGAGTTGTTGTTGTTGTCGAATTCATCATTCGAATACTTCTCCGTATTCCCATAGTAACCTTCATTGTCATAACTATTACTACTAGTAGTCGTCTCGTACCCTGTAGGGTTATAATAGTAATTACCATTAGTATTCTTCACATGATCATAGTTGTAGTACTTGCCACCATTCTCCATAAATCTTGTGTCACTCATCCCTTGCTTCTCCCTCGATTCGTAACCATTCTCATTGTAATAATTATTGTTAGTCAGCATATTGTTGTTGTAAGTTTCTGTATAGCCATTGTTGTAATTGTTTTGAGGATGTGTCTTGTGACCTTCAGAAGCTAGTTGTTCACCCATAAGTTGATTTTCATCAATATTGGAACCAGTGGCGGCCTTGTAATCATAATTAGTCTCCTCTGTTGTAGGAAATTGGTCAGACTCTGAGCCTTTCTCATAAAGACCATAATCATTTTGGCTCTGATCATCCAGAGCTGGTCCCGGTGCGACATCTGGTGTCGCGACCGGACCAAAATAAAAGGTCGAAGGAACCCCAGCTCCTCCGTCAAGCGGAGCTGGCGCAATACCTGGGGCTGGAGAAGGAGCCTCCAAATGTGGAAGCTTGTTATGATGCCCTTTTTTGTGTGTGAAAATTGTTAAATGAGTAAACTTGGAGAAAAACTTGCTTTCTCTAGCTTCTATATTTGGAGAAGAAGAAAATAATACTAAAACTAAAAAAGAGAATAGTTTCATTGTTGAGACCATTTTTTTTATCTGTATGACACAAGCTGAGAATTGGGTTAAATTCCCTTTGTTGGTACTCCGAAGATTGTTTGAAGTTGTTTTTATAGAGAACAAAGTTTGGAGCCTAGGGTGGAATTAAATATGCCGTTGATTGAGGAAATAAAAGGAAAAGTTGGGTTGTGGGGTATAGTGTGAGCATATATATATTTTTTGAAGATGTGGGGTATAGTATAGATAGGAAAAGAAAAGAAAATATTATGGCATATAGGGCATGCTTGCATGTGATTTTTTAGAGAAATGTCTACGAAATCAGGCACCATTTCATGAGCTTTAATAGTACTAGTAGTGATGAAAAGTCTCTGTCAAGAAAGTTGCAATTCAATTTTGAATTACTACATCTCTTCTCTAGTGAGACTGTGCAATTTCAACTATATTTTTATGGTCCAATTAATGTTTTTAGAAAGTATGAGTTAGTTAGGGACCTAGATGAACATGAAATCATAATGGCAACTAAAATAAATACATGTTTCGCACGAAAAACCTTAGGTACATTTTTTTTATATATATATTTTTTTTTGTATAATTTATGAAAAAAAAACATATAAAATATATATGAAAATGCATGTAAGTCAAATTGGTAATACCTTTTAAAATATATTAATTATAATTTTATATGTAAGCTTTAAGCAAAATTGAAGGCCTTTCGTGTAGCGTGATTACTGCCACTAGCTAGCATGTTAATTTACCAAAAAGGGGAAAACATGGAATTTCAAAATAGTTGAAGTTTGTCTCTTTGACTTTAGATTGGATTGGAAGTCTGCTCCAGATATTGAGGGAGGGGTAACAGATACAAAGAGTCAGTAAGTAGTAATGTTGGTCTTTAAGTCCTATTATTTGGTTCGATGATGATTTCGGTTCAAAAAATGTTCTGCCAAAGAAAGCGCATTGAATCCTTTTTAAATAAAAATTATAATTTTATTAATACTTTCTTTAGTAGATATAATATATTACAATTTACAACTAGGAATAAGTTAGCTAAACCAAAATAGAGAAAAAGACCTAGTAATTAAATTGAAGCTGTATTAAAGACTTTGAATCTAGATCTTCTGATATAGTATGAAAATAACTTCAAAAAAAAGATATAGTATGAAAATTTTGGCTACTCCTAACGAATCTTTTAGCTAAAGTCTCCGCTCGCTATACCTGACAAATGTATAAACTCAAATTCTCCTCTGCTTATTAAGCCCATTATTTTGGGGCTTAGGAATTCGTTTCTTCTCAAACAACTCGTGCCGAAATGTGTACTTGTTAGGCCCAAATATTTTCCATGAACTTGGTTAGTAAATGTGGCCCAACATTTTCTTTTTAAGGAAAATATTGATAGTAAAATAGTGGTAAGCCTGTTGGACTATTCCATTATATAGTCCAAAAGTAATAAAAAATAAAATAAAATAAAATAGTGGTAAGATTTTTTTTTTTTTTTTTGGAGTTAGTAAGAATTTTTTTTTTGTGTAATCTTTAAACTGTATCTATAAATCTTCACAATATTTATAGTGAATATATATATATATATATTGATAAAATATTTATAGTGAATATTTTATCAAAACGAACGTAAATTATTATATCCAAGGCATAATTTATGACGAGAGTTAATAATGTTTAAGAAAAGGAACAACAAAAAGGACAAGAGAGACAGCTAGATTGAGAATGGGGATCGAGTCCACATGTGCATGTATAACACACCAGCCAGCCAGACAGACTGAGTCTGTATGTAAACTGTGCGCACCAATACTTTAAACGATTATATAATATGATAATGTAAAATCGTTTAAAGCGTTGGTGTGCGTGTGCGAAAAACGCTATGTAAGTTTCACCTAGACAGACTACCGAGTCTCTATGAAGAGAGTATCCGACTGTGTGTGTATGTAATCTCCTTTATTTGTCACTTTCCGTCACGTTTGTTTTCTCCTAGTTGTCACGTGACCCACATCTCGTCTCTCCATCCACCACCCATTTCTCTACTACTCTATATCGTCTCTTCATTTTCGCATGTACGGTATTAGTTACCAAAACCACTTAAATTCTAACTATCCTTTTTCCATATGGACCATACCGATATACGATATAACCTCAACAAAATAATATTCGATAAAATAATTTAAAGAGATTCAACTGTATTGTATTTTTCATGCGATCCTGTTCTTCTCTTCATTTTTGCATGCAATATGTTATGGACTTCTCGTCTTGATTTCTAGACGTATAGCTTATCAAATTTTACTCTATAGTTTGACCCCCAGATCGTTTACATTGTGTGCCGTCAAAATTCCCAAGTAATCGAGGGTTTATTTGTTTATGCTTTTGAATTATGTATTTTTCAAAAGTATTCTCCTTTTCTACAATTTTTAAAAAATAAATATATTCACCTTCTCGTTCTCTATGTGGTCGTTTCAAAAGTCGAATCAATGAAGTCTGAATCGTGGATTCGTCGAGAAACCAACTCCAGATTGTAAATCAGTCCTTTCATTGATCGGGAGATTGTGAATCGGTCCTCTTATTGATTGAAGTCGACTTAGCTTTGAGCTCATGGTTGGTTCACACTCACATAGCAAGTCAAAAACCCGATTTTACCAGTTTATTTTACTGTGGTGTGGGTGGGAAAACATGGGAAGCAAAACCACACCCCCGGTTTTCTTTTGTCAGATCCAACGGCCCCAGACACAGATTAGCTCGTCATTAATATTATTATTAGTATCTTAATCACAATTAAGCCAAGTACAGGTCACGGCTCGGTTCGGCTCGGCTTCCACAAATCTCTTTTAAGCAGCAAATTACTGTACTTTTGTCTTCCACTGCTATACTCACTTAGTAGTAAGAAGAGCTATGCCTCTATCTTAATCCTACTACTCGATCTTTCCATTTTTTCCTAATTCGTTCTTTTGATTAGATTTCGCATTGTGATTGGGATTTCCATCTCCCAAATTTGATCGACTCAGAGTCGCCATGGATCCCGAAAACAAGTTCTTAAACATGGCTCTGCTCTTCGTAGCCACAATTGTGGTCGCGAAACTCGTATCGGCGCTTATTGTCCCCAGATCTAAGAAGAGGCTGCCTCCCGTCGTCAACGCCTGGCCGTTGATCGGAGGATTGCTCAGATTCATCAAAGGGCCGATCGTGATGCTCCGTGAGGAGTATCCGAAGCTCGGAAGTGTGTTTACTGTCAAATTGGCTACGAAGAACGTCACGTTCTTGATCGGACCTGAAGTTTCAGCTCACTTCTTTAAGGCTCCGGAGACTGATCTTAGTCAACAGGAAGTGTATCAGTTCAATGTGCCGACGTTCGGTCCCGGCGTCGTGTTCGATGTGGATTATTCAATCAGGCAGGAGCAGTTCAGGTTCTTTACGGAGGCGTTAAGAGTGAACAAATTGAAAGGATATGTAGATCAGATGGTTTCTGAAGCTGAGGTGAGCAATTTTAATTTGATGCAGTTGTTTATTTTTGGTTAAATTGAGATTTTTTTCTTGCTTATGCTGCTGAGATTTAGAAGTCTAGATAATTAGATTTATGCATGTAATTGATATGAACTGTGCATAATGCTTTAAATGAAGGTTACCTACTAGATAGTGTCAGGCTCATTAATACTGGTTTATTCATATGAAATTGTATTCTGATTTTTATTTTGTCAGGAGATTTTTGTAACTTAGATGATGTCATTTTATCAGCCGTCGTTCTGCAAAATGCCATACCTTGCCGTCTCCTATTTTTGTTAAAAAATAAGAACTTTTAATTAACATTCCCAGATAATGTTGTCTTTGAGCTATATTTATTGAATTGAGACCTATTCATCTCGACAGTTTGGCAGACTGGCTGTTAACACCTGAGTCATATATGAATAGATAATTTCTTTAGAAAAGTTTAATAGATACAAGTGGCATCGCCTAATCATTTATAATATAGGCATTCAATCAGTGTAGTCTTGTTTCTACCTAACCTTTTTTGTTTCAAAGGAAAAAAAAAAAAGACGTCTAGTTACATGATTTTCTCGGCCTTCTTTCTCAAAATGGTGTTAATTCATTCTGTTATTATAATTGCACAGGAATACTTCTCAAAATGGGGAGAGAGTGGTACTGTCGACCTGAAGTACGAGTTGGAGCATCTTATTATCTTGACAGCGAGCAGGTGCCTCTTGGGTCAAGAAGTGCGTAATCAGCTCTTCGACGACGTTTCTGCTTTATTTCATGATCTCGACAATGGAATGCTCCCCATTAGTGTTATCTTCCCATACCTCCCAATCCCACCACACCGTCGTCGCGATCAAGCTCGTAAGAAACTCACACAGATCTTCTCAACCATTATAAATTCTCGGAAATCCACTGGAAAATCAGAGAACGACATGCTCCAATGCTTCATCGATTCAAAATACAAAGATGGGCGTCCTACGTCCGAGAGTGAGGTCACTGGCTTGCTCATTGCTGCTCTCTTTGCCGGTCAGCACACTAGTTCGATCACCTCAACATGGACCGGTGCCTATCTACTTACAAACAAAAAGTACTTATCAGGTGTCGTGGAGGAGCAGAAAACCATCATGGAAAAGCACGGGAATAAGGTTGATCACGACGTCTTGTCGGAGATGGATGTCCTTCATCGATCCATCAAAGAAGCTCTAAGGCTACACCCTCCACTAATTATGCTTTTGAGAAGCTCACATAGCGATTTTAGCGTGACGACTCGTGACGGTAAGGAATACGACATTCCAAAAGGTCACATTGTCGCAACGTCCCCGGCATTTGCAAACCGTCTACCTCATATCTACACCAAACCGGATGAATACGATCCGGACCGGTTTGCCCCAGAGAGAGATGAAGATAAGGCATCAGGGGCATTCTCGTACATTTCCTTTGGAGGTGGCCGGCATGGGTGTCTGGGTGAGCCATTTGCATACTTGCAGATAAAGGCTATTTGGAGTCATTTGCTAAGGAATTTTGAATTCGAGCTAATATCGCCATTTCCTGAGGTTGATTGGAATGCAATGGTCGTTGGCGTGAAAGACAAGGTGATGGTGAAGTACAAGAGAAGGCAGCTCTCTTCAAATTGACGGGTCGATGATTTGCTGGTTTATGATCTATGGAACTTTGTTTCTCCTCTTGCAGGGTTTGTTTTTTTTATTTGTTTGCTTTAGAACCCAAACTTCATTTATTAGTCTGTGACCCTTATTTTTGTCTTTAATAAGCTCGTGTTAATTTGTTGAAGTGTAAGACGATTTAGGTTTTGTTCAAGTTGAACCAGGTGATCTAACTATTCCTATTTCCTAAGTGTTTTTATTATTTTGCCTATAATGATTCTGTTGATTGAGATGAATTGAAAGTTTGCAATATCGTAATTTACATTTCGAACACTAATGATCAAGAAAGCATTAGGTAACATTTTAATAAGCTATTCAAAATTTATAAATGTCAAATACAATCATTCATACACTTGCTGATGATGATGCATTCAAACTGTATTTGTATTTGAGGAAACACTTGATGAAAGGCTCCAACTCTCCATCCATAACAGAAGTAATATCTGATGTCTCGTATCCGGTCCGTACATCTTTGACGAGTTTATACGGATGGAATACGTAGTTACGTATCTGCTGGCCCCACTCTGCTTTTACAACATCTCCTCTTATTTCCTTGATTTCCGATGCTCGTTGCTCTTCAGCAATCACTAATAGCTTGGCTTTTAAACGGTTCATAGCCCTAATCTTGTTTGCCAGTTGGGATCTCTCCTCTGCATTTCAAGTTCATTTTCATTCAACCTAAGGACAAAACTTGAATACACCACTGATGGATTCAAAGAAGCCAAGAATACCTGTACATCGGATGGTGACACCAGTCGGAATGTGAGTGATTCTGACAGCAGTTTCAACCTTATTTACATTCTGACCACCTTTTCCACCTGCCCTAGAAAAAGAAATTTCCAGATCTTCTTCAGGTATTTCAACAGCCATTGATTCTTCAGGAAGAAGAGGCATAACTTCAACTCCAGAGAAACTCGTCTGTAAAAAATTAAATGGAATTTCTTAAATCTCTTGCATTCACATTCTGATTTGAAGAAAATAATCAACTGAGAAAGGAAAAAACAAAAAGAAATTACCTGACGAAGACCTTTGGAATTGAAAGGAGACTGGCGGACGATTCTGTGGGTGCCTTTTTCCCCAGAAAGATAACCATACGCATAACGACCTTCTATTTCTAGTGTCGCGGACTTAATACCAGCTTCTTCCCCAGGAGATTTTTCAACCACTCTCGTCTTATATCGTTGTTTCTCTCCCCATCTTGCATACATTCTCAGAAGCATGTCAGCCCAGTCCTGCACTGAAAATGATCAAACACAAGTAAAGAATAATAAACAAAACAATGGTTATAGTTCCTTGTAATAACTGAATCATCTGTTTTGTGGCGTTAATAACTGTTACCTGAGCATCTGTGCCTCCAGCACCGGCAGTGATAGAAATAATGGCACCTTCTTTGTCATATGGACCTGAAAGAAGTTCTCTCAATTCAAAACTATCCAATGCTTTGTTCAATTCTTTAATGACGCCGGCAGCCTCCTCGAGAAGTCCAGGATCTATGGAGTCCAAATCCTCCTCTGTTAGATTAATTATTGTTTCTGCATCCTCAACCTACATCAGAAGAATAAAGAATTCATATCGTATGTGATCGAGAATTTGGCTTTGAAGAAAATACAGTAAAGTCCATATAAGTTCATGCAGGAAAATTTTAGCTGATGATAATCTAAACAATTATATCATTCACTTTAACTTAGCGGCCAACTATCTTACCAATAGACAACTTATAACAAGCAATAATGTCTTGAAGAGAGTAAACGATATAATTTCCAAAAAAATTACATACCTTAGTTTTGAACTCTTTAAGCAGCTGTATTTTATCCTTTACATCGGTGAGAGCTAACAGGGTTTCCTGAGCTTTAGCACGATCATCCCAGAAGGCAGTATCGCCGGATTTCGATTCCAGGTGTGTAAATTCTTGTTCTAATTGCTCCAGGCCAGTAGAGTCTGTAATTTCTTTTACACGTCCGGAAGCAGTTTCTACATCCTTCCTCAAAGTATAAAAATCTGCTTGCATCACAAGCAATAAAACGAGCAATAAAAATATTCTACAGTTTGAAACTCGATGTTTGTAAAGAAGCAATACATTCTCATGGTATTGTTGGCAGGACAATGGTCCACATCATTAATATTAGCAGTTAAATTCAAGTATCTCATTCCACCAAGTTAAATATACTCCTTCCGTCCCAAATTAGATGCTAATATAAACATAATTTTTTGTCCTAAATTAGATACAAATTTTGACAAGTTTAAGAAACATTAATTATGTTTTTCCATTATACCCTCACCACCTTCACCATTTTCACCCTCATGTTCCCATGTACTCTCCCTCACCAACTTTACCATCTTCACTCCACATATCCTCATGAGGATTTTTTAGTCCATACAATTACAATTATGCTGGAAAATTAACTAAAAAATATGTTTTATTTGTGTAAAATTTCCTAGATTAGCATCTAATTTGGGACGGAGGGAGTACTAAAGATAGCAGCCGATCAAGCAACATACCTTGAAGTGCCCATTCTTTGGTGTCGGTGACATCCACAGCCGTTTGATTCTCCGACTTAGCATATAGAACTAAGCAAACAAATACAGTATTCGAATTAATAAATGGCATTGATAATTAGAACACTAACATTGTCTAACAACCCAAAACTAAAATAGAAATTTGAATACATAACAGAGAATAAAAGATAACCCCATTTAAAACAGAAACAAAAAGATCATAGCTGCTTATAAGAATTGAAATTCAGATTACCACAGGACGAAGCAAAACGAGAAGGAGTGACAGTGAAACAAGCAGCTGTGTTGAATAGAAGAATAGATTGTGTTTGCTTCTGAAATGGTGGTGTCGCTTTTGAAAGTGCTTTGATTGTGATTGAATTTGAAGTGCAGAGAGGCAGAGCTTGAAGAAGAAGACCTTCCATTAGAACCTTTTTTGTTTATCACAGACCAAACTTACAAATGTAGATGATGGATAGACGCACGCGCAAATCACGTGCCTTATTATGGGCCTACTTGCATTAAATGGGCTGACTCTTAAAGGCCCACTAAAGGTTCTTGCTCTGATAGGCCGGCTGAATCATGGAAGTTTTTTTTATTTTTTTTTATATTTGAATCATGAAAGCTAAATAGCTAATTCATTCGCAATAATATAGAGATTAATACGTCTGAGATATATATATATATATATATAATAATCTCAAAAAAAAAAAAAAAAATCTCAATGTATATGTGTGTATATATATATGATTGATTTCAAGGAGCACACTTCTTGTAGTTGAATGGAACATAATAAATGCTATAGACACTTCTAAAGGAACAATCACAAGAGATTATCAGGATGCATGACCATATAATAATAGTGCTAGGACTTAAGTTATGAAATTTCAAGTGAGAAGAATTAATTAGTACTACTAAATTATCATAGGTGTCGTCATCATCTCTTCTCCAATAGGGTCGCAACAATAAGTCTGTTTGTTTCACCCCCGGAAGAATTAGATAATTATTAGTCTCGCCGTTTTTTTAAGTCGTCTCTTTTTTAAGTGTAATTTTTAGGGTTTAGGAATTATATTATCAAAATAGTTAACAGATAATAATATATTTTAATAGAAAAAAAATATAATTTAAAAGTTTTAACACATAATTAAAGGAGAACGGAAAATAATAAGCGTTTTAAATGATAAAGGTATAATGAACAATTTTATTTCAAATTTCTTAAATGATATTTAATAAGGGAGAAATTATTTTTTTTATCAAAAGTGACATTTAAAAAATGGCGGAAGTAATACTACATTATCATATTGAGTTTTAAATTTTTACACATGAAAAACTAAAAGGTTTATAGAGTTCGAAGGAGGGGTTTTCTTGTGAAAAGAGAGTTTTTGATTTGAAATAGTGCTGAGAGGGAAAGAGATTAGGAAAATTAAGTTGTATTATTTTATTAAAAATAGTAACCTTTTTTTCATTTTAAATTAATTAGTAACTTAATTTTGTATCAACTTTTATGTGTCATGTGGAGTTATTAAAATTGTAAAATATCATATTTTAATTTTCATGTCTAAATGTTTATGTGGTGGGAATTTAACACTCAAGAATTTATTGAGACAAAAAGGCATGTGTATTTTCGGACGGAAATAGTATTTATGAAAATCTCAAACACCTCGAGGAGATAATTAATTAACAGCCCTAGACAAATAACAAAAGACTTCATTAGAAAAAATACTTGGAACTATTTTTTACCATAACTGAAAACAAAAACTTCATTAGGCATGTGTGTAAGCAAAAATATTCCAAGGCTATCAAAGAGATTCAGATTATAACATTCAAATTTGAAAGTAAGGAATTTACACTCATTGTTTCCATCAAGTTATATGAGTCAGTCAATTTTACTAACACATCCTCTCAAGAAGCTTCGAATTGTAAAAACAGATCCATAGCGTATTTCCATCATCACTAAGACAATTACAATTGATGCCATTTCATTCTATCTTAAAATGCTTTAAACATGCCTAAAATATAAGTCCAAGCCATCCATCTTTGCTCTTCATCTTCATCTAGTTTTGACTCGGCCTACAGCATTGAAAAGGAGTAAACAAATAGATGCTATATATAAATTATCTTATTATTTCTTCGGGTGGTTCGGCTGGATCCTTGGAATGCCGTCCTGCCTCCATTGAAGAAAATAAAAGAAAATGATCATAATTAAGAATAGAAAAGGATTCCACAGTATCATAGTTTTTCTGACTATGGATTAAAAAATTCTCGTGCAAGTCTATTAATACTATCAGCTGCTAGCTTTTGAAGAGGCAAGATATTGAACGCATGTCTATAAAAAAGAAGAAGAAATATTGAATGCATGATAATTAATTGTATATAAATCAATTTTATGAAGAAAATTAAGAAAGGGATGATGGAGTGACCGTTGTCTTCAAATGTCATCTTGAGACGTTGGACTTTACGGTAACCTCCAACAAACAACTGGGTTCCACATGAGTGGTTGTGAACAATTTTAACCATGAAATAAAAATAAAAAATGAAAACGTGGCTACGACTTGTCACCTTTCAATTATTAATTATCATCCAAAAATATGTATGCATTAAGGATTTATGTCTTCCTTCTATAAAATTCAAAATTGAAAAGTAGAGATTCCGAACCTACTAAGACTTGTAGATATTAAAATTTTGAAATCGACCCGGAAGTTACTTAATTAGCATAAGATTTGTTTTTATGATAACTTAGAACAAAATTACAGTTTCATTTTTCGATGGGAGCCATGATTTTTGGACAAAATGAATAAATACTGTAAAATGATTGTATCATGATTGTATCGTCTTCAATTTTATTTTATTTATTTTTTTATTTAAATAAAACTGAATACAAAATCATCATTTCACCACATTTGTGCGCTTCGTACATTTCTCCATTTATTATTACGCTTTCGATGGAACTTTTCTATAGCTACAAGTTGAACAAAATAGGCTGAGCACAAGTACTATAGCTACAAGTTGAACAAAATAGGCTGAGCAGAAAGTAGGTTTGGCTATTATTCGGTCTTCAGACTTCAAATCTTTTTATTTACGACAAAATTTAATACCGCATGAGTCAATCATTCAAGCATAACAACCACCAATTTTGGATCTTATTTCCTTCTAATTAACCTTCTAAAAACCTTTTGCTACCAATAAATTTGTTCCTACCAATAAAAAAATAGATGTGGCATATATGAAAGAAAAATAATTTATAAAAATTTTGAACCAACATTTGTTTGCGATTAATTTTTCGAATTTGACATTGACCATCTAAGGTTCACACAAATCCCAATTATGATATAAATATAATAATATGAGACATGAATTTTACATATAAAAAAAATATAAAATATACCTCAATCATAATATGATAGTAACAAATAAATCTACTAACAAGTATGATATAAAATGGTGGATGTTTTAAATTTTTCTATACCTATCTTTCTTTGATTTTGTGGGTACAAGAATTTACTAATCCTGCGTAAGCAGCAAAGAATCGTTCTTAACTTTTGGATAATGATATATACCAAAAAAATTACTCTAATCTACTTTTATTTTTATTTTTTTATGAAAACTCTAATCTACTTTCAAATTTTAATAAGTTGATAGTTATTGTATATAGTCTAAAATAAGTCGAGTCATTTTTTTTATTGCACATATGTATATATCATAATTATTCTTAATTAAAAAAAATAATGAGATTGGGCAAGTACTAGCAATGAAATGGTGTCCTGACTTTATTATTTTCAGCCGAAATTATCAGAAAAAGAAAAAGGGCCGACTAGTCCTATATATACACAGTGGCAGAAGTGGCGAGTAGTTGGCGAATATCGGAATATGCTTTTTTATGATAAGCACAATTCATCAGTACGACAACCAGCATAGATCATATGCAACGATTCTCTCTTCTCCATTATTTATAATTCATCAAAATTTATTTAATTTATTTTTAAAATATATACATGTTGTTTAATATTTTTCGTCTTCCAACCTTCAAAATATATATATATATATATATATTTTCGTCTTCCATGCTTCGCCCTGTATTAAACTATCCGTAGCGCGCGAAACTCTTTGAAATATTTACGATACAAATCAAAGTAAATGAAAATAACTTTCTTAGATCTTCGTTAATTATTTTCATAAAATATATAGTTTTCTCAAAGGAAGAGAAAATAAAAAATGCATGGGAGAAATTCACTTTGCTTGACACATGAGATATTGATGCAATTAAATTGCAAAACAGCAAGAACACCCAGAAGGAAAAAGGCAGTACGTACGTAGTTTAATTAATAGTTTACGTACAAAACATCTACTCGTAATTAAAAACAAGTGATGAAAAAAAATGTTATTCTCTCAAATTAGAATTCGGAATGCATCGATTAGATGCAGGAAATTTCGTCGAATTGTTTGGTTATCGGAGAATTACTGGCCGGTCGGAGCGGGGAGGAATTTTGTTGATTCCTTGGCGTTGTAATTCTACCAACACACAGTCAAGAGCTGGAGGTTTTAGCCCCAGAGGGAGTGGCTGCCATGGCTTTGATATTACCTCTCCAATAGCTGCATCTATGCTCTCTTTTGACTGTAATTAATATATAATAATTAATTTACATTTAATTAATTAATGTAAATAAAAAAATGTTCGTATAAAGATACTACTCCATGGAGTAGATAGTAATTAATCTAATGAATTTCATTTATGTCTATAATAATTAACTAATTCTTACAGGTTGAATATCCAAAGGAGAACAAGGACTCGATGGGCCACTCGGGTTCATTTTATACATTGCATGAGGTGGTGCGACAAATCCCTGTAAAATATAAGATCAAAATATAATTTCATTAATTTATGGAAAAGTTATAGTTATATGTTCGGAGAAATTGATCAATCATATTATCACGTTAATTTAATTATCTTAATTATATATTAATTTCATACGATATTAATTCGAATCCAAAATCTTAAGATACAAACACAATACAACGGTCCAAAAAAGTCATATTAGTTATTACCGTGGTTGCCATAGGCTGGGGAAAATAAGGTGTTCCCGGAGTCAACCGATTTGAAACCTGAATCCAAAATAATAATTCATAACCCTAATTAGATCAATATTCATAAAATTAATTATACAAGTCAGTTAATTTAAAGATATCATCAAATGGATGATCAGAGGTCGCACCCGAAGATGTGGGGCCCAGGGCGGCGGTGATGAAGGTGGCGGAGAAGGATGTCCCCAAACATGTAAAGGTCTAAAGTGGTGGTGAGGAGGTTGATGATGGTGGTGCATGGCCGTCGGAGGAAACCCCATGATGGGCGACGCAACCCAAGGAGTACTACTCATCGTGTCTGATCTCTTCCGTCCTACCCCACCTGCCGCGGCGGAGGTATAAATGTGCCGTTTATGGGTCCAAGTTGCTGCCTCGGCCTCTCTAGCTAGCAAATGTTTCCTATGTGATCTATATTTCTACACCAATATTTCAAAACAAATCCATCATTAATTAGGAATTACTATATAGTATAATTCTAAAGTAGATTAATGTAATATATTTTCCTAATTCATAGAAGAAATTAATTCATTATTACTTGAAGATGGCTGGCAATATTATGGCGAGTGAGACAGTCAATGCCCATAAGCTCCAAAATTCTTGAAGGCACTGCCTTATCCACACCAAGCTGCTCCACTGCCTGCACAAATCTTCTGTGTAGCTCTGGCGTCCAATCCACCTATTTCGAGGCACAACAAATTAAATTCATCTTCTTATTTTACAATAATTTTTTTTTTAAAAAAAAGAACGATTGCATCAATGTATAAAGAAAAATTATAACAATTTGAAAGAAAAAGTTTATAGTGGTATAGTACATCTTAACAAAGTTGTTAAACAAATTTAACATGTATAGTTATAAATACATTTTTGTCACTACAATTATTAAATCTAAGCTATATATGTTATTATGGTTCATTTGTGTGTTAAATATATTAGCACTTCACATTCGAAAATATTTACTAAATTCACATTTATTTACATCTATTGTATATAATGCTTCTTAGATCAACATTACTAGAATTTCATTAAATAATAAAAATGGAGGTATATATATACATATATATAATTTATTTGCATTGAATGAATTAATACGTACCTTCACTTTTCTCTTATTATTGTTGATGATGGTATTGTTCTTGGTACCCTTTTGTTGAGCTGCTGATGATTTTCTTCTTCTAATTTGATCATCTTTATTAATTAGCTCAGGAGGCCGAGTCAGCTCCACCGTAGATTCATCACTAGTCGTCTTACTCACAATCTCTTCTGATCCTTTGCTCGATTTCGACGATTCCTCGCTTCCAGCCGTTGAGAACTCAGCAAGTAGATGAGAACCGTCCATCTCCAAATCTGGCAACATGTCGACGTCAGACTCGTTAATGCCCATAAAAAGATCGTCGAAATCGATACTGTCGAGCAAGTTTCCAGCTAGGGAGAAATCCTGGAACAGGAAATCTTGATTGAAAGTCTCCATCTCTCCTTTGCATTCATCTTTTGTGTTGTCTCTCAATGGTACCGACACAGCAAGCATGAATAATTCAATTTAAATTGTCTTTAGATCTAGCAATTGAATATATTAATAATATATACTATTTAATAATGTTTATATAGATTTAATTAGATGGTGCGACTACTTCTTCAATATTGCATGAAAGAAGAAGAAATTATAGGCTAGATGATATTTTTTTTCCAGATTAAGAAGGATTTGAGTAGGGTGCAATAAACTGACCGAACTGATTATATGTTATATATACAGTTGGTATGGTATGATGTTATATTATATGCTTTTATATAAGTTTTTGCCTTTTAATTAATTGATGTGTAATGTTGAGTGGGAGAGAGAGATTGGATATATACCACAATTTTATGTCCAGACCTCTCATTTTTTGTTTTTATATATTTGTAATAGACACATTAGACAGAACATTTTTGTAATGTTGCTAGTACATTTAATTATATTTTTTCTAGTTGTGGATGCCCTTTTTTCTCTTTTTAAAAAAGTGCTAAAGAATATATATTAATATTTTTTATATTCATTATTAGACTTTAGAGAAGAGAGAAAGGAGTGAATTTAGAATATTAGCTATATATATATTTTATATGGGTAATGGGTATATAAGTAATTGAGATCCAATTAATGGTGCATGTGTATCTGAAAGGGAAATTATTGAGGATGTGGTCATAATATGGAGGAGTGAACCCCATTTGACCTTTGTTATTTTCTTGAATGACAGACAATTCTGTTCTCTGTGAATAAATTCTACTCTTTCTCTATTACCAAACAGGAAATTATGGTTGTTTTTAAGTTGTTTCTATGGATTCAAACAGGGTACTTACTTATTAAATCTACTTGTTATTTCCTACATCATGATGTCCTATTTTATTTGAAAAAGCTTAAAAAAATAAAATTTTGATAAAATTAATCTCAATACATTTTATTAATTATATCATGTCAAAAAATCAAAAAATGATGTACGGAGGTAATACTTTCTTTCAGTGCGTAGCCATTGCATTTTGCATGCCGTATTCATCATGTAAACTAATTTTCTTGATAACTTGCAGATGTACAACTTCGAATTATTACATACTATTTCCGTCTTAAAATAAATATAAATTTTTATATATAATTTATATTATAAAATTTGTATTTATTTTAAGACGAAGGGAGTATTTACAATCACAAGACCATAAAATGACAACGTCAAAACCAAACAAATTAAGTACTAAGGGTATACTCCCTCCATACCAAAATAAATATAAACTTTTACATACAAATTATATTGAAAAATTTACATCTATTTTAGGACGGAAGAAGTATAAAATATTCTAGCTAGACATCATGTTTTTGGAGGATAAGATATTATAATATCCTGAAATTATCTGTTAATTTGAGTTTAGAGCCAAATTATGTGTGACAAAGTATGTCTAAATTAGAGCCAATTAAACTTTTTGGTTCAAATAACAATTTTGCTATATATATTCTAACCTTTGAGGACCCTAGTTAATCACTGTTCCATCTAATTCACTTCAATTATGGTAATTATTGCGTTGATGAAAATTGTAAATTTTAGAGAAATGATTAAGTATGAAAAAAACTATATATTTATCCATTATTTATGATTTTAATGTCATAAATTTTCAAATAAAAAGAATAATTATTAAATTAATATAAGAATGAGATTAAAAAAAATAATTTAAATATGCATGAATTTCACAAAACGATATTTAAATTGGATCAAAACAAATTTCACTGCACGTCAGCTGAAGTTGATCCGGAGAGCATATGAGTTGGATATTCCTCGAATATGAAAAAATCAGATACCCAAATCAAAGCATGAAGCAATATTCAGGAATCTCTGTACTTTGCTGAAACAAATAGAAATATTGAAGAAGTTAATTTTCAAGCTGGGTCAAATTTTCAGACCATTTGGATTAAAAGGGTCCACAAAAGTTTAATATGTGCAATTGGGTCCTGTAAGTTAGAAATAATTGTCAATTGTGGTTTTTGTATGGAATCTGAATTTCTCAATCAATCAATGAGTCACTTTCCAGAGAAAATGAGGTCCCCCAATCCAAACCAAACAATCCAAAAATACTGGCGCTGACACAGACTCTCAGCTTAGCTCAGCTCTTTATTAGTTCTTCAACACACTTAAACTACATATACCTTCTCGTTAAATTTCATAAATCCTAGCTAAAGTTATGAAGTAATTATGCTAATTATATTGAAACCAAGACCCTCATAAAAAAAAAAAAACCATACTTCATTGAAGAATTACAAATTTAAGACAAAAAAAAATTGTCTTCTTAATGCATGGTTTTAAGTACTGTGCATCTCGTTTTAATATACACTTATACTGGATGTTCACCATTTTTGCGTACCCCACGTACATAATATGACCATACTTTACAATAATATATAATTATATTATGTACTATTTCTATCTCAAAATAAATATAAATTTTTTAATATAAATTATATTAAAATTTTTTACATTTATTTTGAGGTGAAAGGAGTATATGATATACATGATGTAAATAAAAATGATATATACCAAGCATACGATCAATTAATTAATGATGAAAAATGGGATTCGAGATTGAATTTGAACCCTTCTAAGATATATAGATTATATATATATAGAAGTCGTCTCGAAAATATTCGATAGTAAAAAGAAAACTGCATACCCTACCACATTGGTTTTAGTACATGGCGGGCTCGTTTAATTTGTTTGTGTGTCGCTTCGACGTGGTGGATGGACATTGTTGAATTTTGTACATACACAAGTGGCCACAATACATGAACATGTACTGATAAAAAGCATGCAATAATCACAATCGTTATAAATTGATCAAGTCAATTTTTTTTTTAAATGATATTCAAGGTATACCGTCTAATATATATGCAAAAAGAGTTTAATGAAGTACGTACTATATTAAGCATTTTGCTTCATCTTATATGGAAATAGAATACGATCTATGTCCTTTTTGTTAATCATATGACAAAAACATTATGCAAAAAAATTCGTGGATGGTACGACTACCACAACTTATAAAACATAATCATAAGAGAAGCACGTAATCCATCATAACTTGTTTGATTAAATTGTTGAATAATCCTCATCTACTTTTCGATATGGAAGTTGACCGCACAACATTAATCGCTAAATTGTTTCTTGTTAGTATTATCTTTATTGTTAGCAAACTGGTCATTAATTTCGTCCGTTTATTATGCATAAAATTTATGATAATATATATAAATTGTGACAAAACGAAATTAATATATATAATATATTTAATTCAAGATACTATTTATTACTTGAAATTATAATTAACATAAAGTCTCAAACTTCATTTATAAATATTTCAAATAAATATAATTAAAAATAGGATTGTCTCATGCTGAATTTTACTTCGACAATATATTTGTCATTGAAAGTTTGGAATAACTTAATTTTATTATTTCTATTGTCTGTAATATTTATATATATATATATATTTCTATTTTAATTAAAAATAATAAAAATAGAAAAATAAATATAGTGAGATTTTGATTAGGAGTAAGAATTTAATTAGGAAGTCGGAAAAAAAAATGCACTGTATATTATAATTTGATTTGATTAGGAATAAATTTTTAAATAATAAATAGGAAAAATAAATTCATATGTCAAATTTCAATTTATCAATAAAAAGATATATGTTGGATTTCGATCCAACACTATTAAAATTTGTAATAAAACAAATCAAAAAATTGTTGTTATTGTCTATAAGAAGATTCATGTACATGTATAATATTATTATTTTCAGATTAGAGAAGATGTGCTGATAGAGAAAATTGTATGGAAACTAAGTTATTTATTCGGATTAATGCTATTTTTACAAAATTATGTATACAAGATCATACATGATAATTTATATAGTTTATATATAATGTTTTTATTGATCATATAAATTCTAAAAAAATTATGAATAGATCTAATCATCGACACTTAGACTATTCGGTAGGATTTTGTATACAAAATTTTATAAAAATACTTAGAATAGCATTACTCACTCTCATTTCTGGCTACGAAAAAATATCCATTGAAATATATTGTATGTGATCTTAAAAAAAAAAATCTTCAAAAAAGGAAATATATTTTACGTGTTACTGTTGCTAATCGCTTTTGTTTAGTTGAAGGGAAATAACTATTTTTTTTAAAAAAAATGCCATGCCAAATATAATACATAAATTATATTAATAAAATAAAATACTTTTTTTTTAAAAAAAAAATACTTAGTCATAAAAACGGGATTTTTTAAAATTATTTTTGTATATAGAGAACGAGATGTATATTGTATAAAATATAGTATGGGCGCGTTACACAAAAAAGGAAATTTTGTGGCCAGCAATATTTTGTTTGTGTATGGAATACGTGTACAAATCTACATACATACGGATACTCGTTTATAATACCTGTACACAAAGTGGGAAGATCATGATCAGTGTCATTTGTACAATTGCACTCTCGAAATTTCTTTGCTGTATTATTTGTTGAATGTACGTAAATTAATGTTCATTTGAGTCACTTGATTGGTTTTTTGTCTATCGACCATGCTTGTGAATAAATAGTTACTAAATGCTGATGTTAATTAATATTATTGGCGCAAGATATGTAATATAATGTGATCCTATTTTATTATATATTTTTCTGCTTTGTAATTTTCATCATACTCTTTGGATAATATTTTGTTCCTGTATTCATTATATGGCCTTAAATACTCCAGACATTTTAGAGTAATTTAAAAAATATAGTTTCTATATTTTTATAAAAACGGTGCCACTTTCCTATTCATATACGTGACTTCTCGTTAAAAATATTTCTCACAATGTTCCATTTGATTTTTCACACTTAAATCAAGATATAAGAATCATTAAAAATTTTCTTATCCTCAAATTCTCTTGTATTATTTATTATCATAGGAATAGGTTGAGGAGTAATCCCCACAATGCTCGTTAGATTCATATTTAATTCTACTTTTCCTTTGAACCAAGATCAAGGGATCTACTATCTACAAATTAGGATGTGCCATTTTTTTTTTTTTTTTTTTTTCATAATAAGCTAATGTTTATTAATTATTAAAAAATGGTCGAGTCGGTTTAAGTCAGCTAGTCCCAATCCACCGGATAAAATTATGCGAAAACCGTATATGATAGAAGAGAGCGTGGTCTAAAAACTAACTACCGAAAGGAGTAAACCCCCTTACAGTGGATGAAATATCAATATAGAACACTAAGGTAAATAATAAAGCTAGCTATTACAATGATTAATTAAAACACAGAACAAGCTCCATGCCTTCAATTCAACATCTGTTATTATTTTCTTGTTGTGAACAACTGTAACCTTGAGTACTAATGAAAAAACTAGCATGAGCTTCTTCGAAATCACTACTCATAACCACATGCAAAATAAATATATTTAGTTCTTGATGTGAATCCTTGCTTTCATGAGCATACCACTACTCATAACCACATGCAAATAGAGAAACTTGATTTCTGCCATTTCCATGGGTGTTATAATATCTGGTGCAATGGCAGGATTGTGAATGTACGATCACAGTTTTAAAATTGTCACTTTTTAACTAATAAATAAAGTTACTTATAAACTTTGTATTAAATAGTATAATATATAGTTATAGTTAATAGATCAATTTGTTTGTATGATAAAATAATAAACAAGTGAAGCGTAGTGGCATGGAGGGTTCAACAATCAATGTGATAACAAGATAAATCAAATGAAGATAATAAATCAAATGAAGATCGATGACATGGAGGGATCAACGATTAATGTGGTAAAAAAATAAATCAAACGAAGATCGGTGATATGGAAGAATCAACGGCTAGGACACAACTACACAATCCACAGGAAACAAGAATCTAAAAGAAAACTAAATCAGATATAATTTTAAGAAAACAAATATGTTGATTCGGTTTCTTGATAATCAAGAAATTATATTTGGAAAGTGAAAGATGAGAATCATGAAATCATATCATTCTTATCATCAAGTCTAGGAGTTATGACCAAGACATTAAGGGATTATAAATATAAGATAGATTTCCAGCCTAAAATCTGATAGCCTAACTCTTTTTCGACTAAGTCACCTAAGAGGCAACTTAACCAGTTACAACTCAAACCTAATCTGATAACCACTTGTATATATCTCGGTTTCATCAAAATAATTAATCAGATGTACAAATGTTCTACTTAAGAATAAACTCAACACAGATATAAAATCCTATTCTTAAGCTAGATACTAAACATTAGCGGATAATCAACCAATATTATCTAAACAGAATACAGTTGAAAAATCCAAGTATAATAATTGTAAAAAAATAGTACGGTAAAACCTAACACAGCTTATAACAAATAATCTTATCACTAAATCAGAGTATAATAAACTGTGTAAGATAAATTAGTACTTTGTCAGTAGCAACTGGACCAGTACTTACAATCAGCTTATATCCTACAGATAAACTAAGTGTTATGGACAGTGTATAGTGAGTTCAGTAGGTACTGAACTAGAACTTACAGTGGACTCCTAAGCTCTTGCTGATGCACCTTAGATGAGTAAGCTGATGACGTCTAAATCCTTTCTCTGGATGACGATGTTGATCGCGACTTAACATTCCAAGTGTTGAACTAGCTTGATCAATCTGATCCTGAGTTAGTGTCCTTTAAATGTTGAACCAACTCAGTCAATTGGATATTGAGTTAGTGCCTGTCCGATCTGATTCGGTTAAGTTGATAACGAACCATCACCTTTTGATCTGACTCAGTTAAATGATCAATGAATAAGGTACATCAGCAACAGTTATGAATAATGTGATATTGTAGATCTGATTATCTAAAGATCACTCGGACTATTTGTGCTACGAACTGCTTGTATTGAAAGTCTCCCTAAGTGAAATATATTTGTGCTTTGAGACTTTAAGTGAATGGATCAGTCTTAACTATTGGAGTTAAACTGATATGATCTACTGACGTATAAATAATAAGTCTCTCGACGACTGATGTCGAGGTTTAGAGACTTACAAGTAAATCAAACAATAAATACTAAGTGAAAACGTGCTGGTTTGATTTAACAATAGATGTAACAAATTCGACCAGTTGTTACGATTGGCGGATACGTAAACAATCCTAAGTTGAATATCGATTCAATCGGTATTGAAAAAACGTGAAGAGATGGATAGAATAGTTCTCACTTAGAATAGATCGAACTGTTGGAGCATATAAACATTGTTGGTAGTTTGACACAAAATAGATTAAACAACTTTAAAGAATAACAAGAGATAGACACGAGAGATTTCAATGCAAACACTTTACGAATTTTATTAATAAATATTGAAATTTGATAGCCCTAACTCTTTTCAACTAAGTCACCTACGAGACAACTTAACAAGTTACAACACAAATCTAATCTGACAATCACTTGTAAATATCTCTATTTTATTGAAGTGATTCAATCAGATGTGGAAAGGATCTACTTAAGAATAAACTTAATACAAATATAAAATTCTATTCTTAAATTAGATACTAATCAGCAACGGATAAACAAGTAGTACTCTTAAAACAGTTAAACTACTAGAGAAACAATCCAAGTATTATAACTAGAAAAACAATCCTGAAACAAATACAGATTTGCTCAGACTTCGAAAACGTGATTAGATGGATAAAATAGTTTTATCTTAGAATAGATCAAACTATTGGAGCATATAAATGTTGTTGGTTTTGGCACAATATAGATTAAACAAAAACAAGAATAGTAGAGATAAAAAGCGAGAGATTCAATACGATACAAATAACAACTTTGTTTAAATTTATTCAATAAAAGATATATCGCGGTTCAGCGTTAAATAGCCAATACCTACGTCCATGGACAAAAAGACTGGGTAGAAGTTGCTTACAATAGGGAGAGTAATATGACACGAATTACCCAGATGCGTGTACAAGTCACACGTCAAGACTATTGATGTAATTCGCGTATATCCTATGTAAATTCTAGACCTAGTACCGACCTATTCTAGGACCCTACCAATAACAAGCCACGACCGGCTAGTACTCTAGATGCTACACACCAATATATGAATTTGGATAACTTATGACAACAAACTAAATGGTAGAGTGGAATGGACGTCATTTTATCTTTCTCCTTGTGCTCCATTTGTGCAAAAACCCTTACGTGAAAATCCATCTTCTATTTATACTCGCCTGGTGTCTTGATCGTCACTCCTTGATGAAGAGAATTATCTGATTTGATCTGATTCTAATGATTCACTGACCAAATATAATTTCTTGATTGACAAGGAACTGAATTAGTATATTTTTCTTTTATACATGATTTAGTTTCCTTTTCGATTCTTGCTTCCTGTTAATCATATAGTTGTCTTCCAGCCGTTGATTCTTCTATCTCACCGATCTCCTTATGATTTGTTTTTTCAGCATACTAATTGTTGATCCCTCCATGTCATCGATTTTCAATTGATTTGTTCTGTTAACACATTGACCGTTGAATCCTTTATGTCATTAGCCTTTGATCATTTATTTCGTTGATTAGTCAAAATACCTGGATCAATTAATCGACAATTATATGTTACAGGGACTTATAACTAAGTTTATTTAACAATCAAAAAGTGAAAATTCTGAAACCATGATCGTGCATTCACAAATATATCCTAGTTTGGTGTGTTAACAAACACCTAAGTTCGTGGGCGATTCTGTCAGGTAGTAGTTCTTACAATAGTGGGAGATTGACCTCCGAAATTACCTAGGAGCTCGTGCACAAATCACACAGCTTAACTACTCACAGTAATTAGTAAATCTTCTATATAAAACTAGACCTAGGCTGTCCAACCTATTTTAGGACCCTACCTCACTTAGCCACACACCGGCTAGTACTATCGACTCACGTTCCCAACCCTTTAAAAACTTGTGTAACCTATGAAAACAAATAGAGGTCTGAGTGGAGAACGTCTCCCTCTCTAATATGCCTCTCACTAAATGTTATTTGTGTAAATCTTCTATTGGAAACCCTTCCTCCTTTTATAGCTGCTCCTAGTCTTGCTCGTCACTCAATTAATTAATAATGAAATCAGATGAGATACAATCTCTGATATCTCGGTTTCCATATATAAATATATTATGTGTAGTTAGAGATACTTGAGAACTAAGTAACATAACTTTCCTTTTATGTAATAATCCAATTTTCTTATGTGCTCTAAGTCTTCATGTCTTTGAATCCTTGCCTTGGAGAGGATGTCTTCAATTATTAGTCTTTGATCTTACAATGTCATCAATCTAATTCTTCATGTAATTCGATCTCAATTGTTGATGCATTCCAACTTGGCAATCCAAGTGACAATTGATTCCATCAATCTTGATTATTTAACAAATCGATTATCGCCCGTTGATGCAAGTCCTTATTAATCGCGTCCATTGATGTATATATCAATCCAAATGATGCATATTGATTGCTTTTATTTTATTATAACCATAATCTTTTAAACCATACACTGATTATTATTTTTATTCATAATGTGCTTTAAAATAATCAATTACTAAACTTATTCTAAACTAGATACTCAAAACAAAAACTTATTCTAAAATATCCTAAGGTCGAAAAATGACAATACAAATACCTATAATCAAGTCAAAGGTGACTTGATATAGCATGCATTCACAATCTTCCCCTTTGACACTTTTTGATAAAACTATACTTGAACCAACGGTCTTTTAGATAAACCAACCAAACCTCATATTTTTCTCCCTCTTTTTTGGCTAAAAAGAGCCAAATGATAAATAATTATTAGAACATGAAGAGTTTGTAAAAATTAAGAGATGACTCCCCCTCAAAAGATGCAAAGTTTTTCTAAATCCAAAAACAAGAGAGGACTCCCCCTCAACAAATGCATAATCTAACTGATATGGTGCTCCTCTAGAATCGTCTCACCACCAGAATTCTTTGGTGATTTCTTCATTCGATTTGACTTCCGTACGTAAATACTTGTTATGTTCCTTCAGACGCTCTATGACTAGTTCTCGAATAGTCATGGTGAATCCTCGTGAGTCTAGTCTCCTGATCCTTCCACTGATCTTCTTGATCCTTCTAAGTTGTTATGTTCTTTCATCATTTCTACAGATCCTAATGTCGCTCTTGATAATTTGGAGGGCCTTTATCACTTTTAGTACATTGCATGTGGTGGACTTGAATATATTCCATTGCATAATTTTCTTTTTGAAAATCGGACTAGAAGTATCATAATTCAGTTGTTCATGTCTTCTTCGAACTGGAGTTTTTTCTTGGTAAGCTCATGTTGAGAAAATGCAGCAAAATAGTTTTTAGATTCAAGTATTTTTCGAATGTATCTCGTTTGTCCCTCAGTTACTTGAGTGAGAAGCTATAGAAGAAGTATGCAAGACATCCAAACCAATACTTTACAAAGAGAAATTAAATAGCCCATATTTTTCTTCCATTTTTATTTTTAATTAAGTTTTTCTTAGAATAGATCAAATCGTTGGATCATATAAATTTTGTTGGTTTTGGCACAATATAGATTAAACAAAAATAAAAATAGTAGAGATAAAACGCGAGAGATTCAATACGAAACAAATAACAACTTTGTTTAAATTTATTCAATAAAAGATATATCGCGGTTCAGCGTTAAATAGCGAATACCTACGTCCACGGACAAAAGGGCCGGGTAGAAGTTGCTTACAATAGGGAGAGTAATATGACACGAATTACCCAGATACGTGTACAAGCCACACGTCAAGACTATTGATGTAATTCGCGTATATCCTATGTAAATTCTAGACCTAGTACCGACCTATTCTAGGACCCTACCAATAACAAGCCACGACCGGCTAGTACTCTCGATGTCTACACACCAATCTATGAATTTGGATAACCTATGACAACAAACTAAATGGTAGAGTGGAATGGACGTCACTTTATCTTTCTCCTTGTGATCCATTTGTGTAAAAACCCTTACAAGCCACGACCGGCTAGTACTCTCAATCTCTACACACCACTCTATGACTTTGGATAACCTATGGAAACAAACTAAAGGGTAGAGTGGAATGGATGTCACTCTATCTTTATCCTTTGAGTTCCGTTTGTGCAAAAATCCTTAGGTGAAAATCCATCTTCTATTTATACTCAAGCCAAATCCGAGAAAATCTTGCATCACAAGACACTACCATTTGTCAACAGCAGCAAATAGAGCATGTCCTATAGAAAAAATAAAACTTTGCCAGCCAGGAACTGAGTAGAACATTATATCAGGATACCACAAAACATCAAACAACCAGGTTTGATGAGAAACAGCTCATGCGCCACAAAAACATAATCCACAAAGATCGCAGAATAATTTAAATTACGAAGTAGTTTACCATATGAGCAAGCCTAACAACCAGTAAAGGGACACGATTAACGAGTACATGGCAAATAAAAAGAACCTCGAGCATTGAGTTGTTTATAACTGTTGTAGGAAAGTGCATGTATCTTTTAGCGCCAAGGAATAAAATGTCTTAAGAAACAATTTGCTCCTCAATCCAAATTCAATCAACTCAGCAGCTTCTTGCTCAGGATCAAACACAATTATTTCTTGTGCCTGTAGTGACTTTTGCCTGTTATTACACCTTACTATGTCTGAAGTGCAAGAAGCATCTAGAGAATTGGATGGAGCTAATGGGCCATTAGATGTAGGAATCCTTTTATATTTCCTCTAGCTAGCTTTTGGAGATATAAATTTCAAGAGCTGCTTAGCCAGTTTTACTAAGTTAGGATCATTTTTTGATATCAATTTTTCCTCTAAAAATTGAAACGACTTCTTGCTCAAGAAAACCAGCTGACTCAATGGAGGTTCGGCGTGTATTGGACCACTTGTGGAATCTGCATTGAAAGAAGAGGGAGCACATCTCAGTTTAATGGGACTTGTAACGATATAAGTTTTCCCTGGTTGAGAATCTAGGACAACCTCAACATCCATTGATAGATCAAAAAAGTATCATCGTTACATGTTGTGATGCGTCTGCAGTCTTCCCCTGATCATTTGAATTTTTGGCTACTTTTGACCTCACTGATGAACTTGCGACGGAGTCGACATCCGCATTGTCAACACCTACATAGCCTTTCAAAGACATAGACCCTTCAAGGCTCTGTTCCTATTCTTCAGATAATATTTCCATTGCTAACACATTATTATTATATAGAATGCAATCCTAAGTCATGTATTCTTCTATAAACTCATCAAAATTATCGTCGTCAACATTGATGTTCATAGTTGTTGCTATCGACCCTTTGTGATCCGAATATATAAGTACTTTTGCCTCGTCCAATCTCAATAAATCCTCAGTATGTGGACTTGTACAAATATAGAATCCGATCGCCATGACTAATGGAGAAAAGAATTTATGATCCATAATATGTAATGGCACTTTTGATACACGAAGCCAAACAAATCTGTCGTAACCCACATCTCGCTTCTCCCAAGTCCTCCATAGTTGAAACATTTCACCAAGCCACAGATGATCACTCTTAAAGGTCTTCTTACATGATACTTCATCGTTAAAAGTTATAATCACCTCACGTTCACCCAATGGTCGAATAGTTGCCTCCAAACCATGTTTCACTAGAAAATGTTTCACCTTTATCAGATCTTCAATCAAGTACAAAACACCCAATGTACTTCATTGAAGCCACTCAGAGATCAGACCATTCGTATAGAAAATTATTGATAATTTATTTGGCTTTTCCTTATGCCACTTATTCTGATTAGCTTATTCATTCGATCCAGAGATTTTCTGCGGTGGAATCTCCGTTGGATTTTCCATCTAAAGATTAGACTTGAAACTTGCGAAACCTTGATTAGTGCCGAAATCAACATTCATAAAATTGTTGGCCAAACATTCCCTGATTTTGAATCCACCTATCCAAACATCATTCAATTTTTTTATGAACTTGCCTTGTCTTTGAGAGTCCATAAGTTTGATAAAACCAAACCTGATACCGTTAGTATTTTTTCTCGATATAACATGGAGCGTTGAGATCTGAGCAAACTGGCTCAATAATTTTCTATGCTCATGTGCATTTCTTCCATCAAGGAAATTCTCAAAATAAATTGGGAGTGTTAATGACTTATGAGGTTTATTTTTTGTGATTGGAAAGAAGAAGGATTCAAGGGATGGGGGTTATTCAATCTTGAACTTATTACCTGAATTCAAAGGGACAACTGAAGAGTTTACAGTTAAATTGAATATTTGAGTATGGGTTTTTATCCCATTTCTCTCGATGATGTAATGACAAGATCTCTATTTAAACTCTTAGTGAGTGGATCTGCTGGGTTATCTTTTGATTTCACATAATCAATAGTGATAACTTCTCGAGAGAGCAATCGTCTTACCATATCGTGTCTTCAAGGAATGTGTCTATACTTACAATTATACATCACAATGTGCACACATTCAATGGCGGATTTTCTATCACAATGTATAGAAATGGCGAACACGGGTTTAGGCCATCTGAAAATATCTTAAAGAAATTATGAAACCCACTCGGCTTCGCAGCGGCAAGATCGAGAGTTATGAACTCACTTTCCATAATCGATCTAGCTATGCACCTTTGTTGCGAGGATTTCCATGACACTGCAACACCTCCTTTTACAAATATATAACAACTCGTAGCTAATGTGTCTTTTTGATCAAATATCCAATTTGCATCACAATAGCCTTCTAGAACACTCATATATTGAAGTGTATAGTTTGTAGAATATCGTAGATATCTAAGGACTCGTACCGTAGCAGTCCAATGATCATTACTTGGATTCCTAGTAAAGGTACTAACCTTATTTACCGTCTTAGCAATATTGGGTCTCGTACACGATGTTATATACAATTATATGCGTGTAGTCACCTAAGAGGCAACTTAACCAGTTACAACTCAAACCTAATCTAACCACTTATATATTATCTCGATTTTATCAAAGTGTTTGATTAGATGTACAAATGATCTACTTAAGAATAAACTCAACTCAGATATAAAATCATATTCTTAAGCTAGATTCTTAACAGCAGCGGATAATCAATCAGTACTATCTAAATAGAATACAGTTAACTACTTAAATATCAATCTAAGAATGATAACTTTAAAGCAATAGTACGGTACAAACTAACATAGTTTATAACTAATAATTAGAGGATAATTCGGAGTACAATAAACTATGGAAGATAAACAAGTACTTGGTCAGTAGCAACTGGACCAGTACTAACAAACAACTTACTACCTACAGATAAACTAAATGTTGTAGAACAGTGAAGTGACAGTTCAGTAGGAACTGAACTAGATTTTACAGTGGACTCCTAAGCTCCAGATGATACACCTTATTTGAGTAGGTTGATGACGCATAAGTTCTTCCTCTTGATGACGATGATGATCGTGACTTAGCGTTTCCAAAGTGTCTAGCTAACTCGGTCAATCTGATTCTGAATTAGTGCCCTTTTAGTGTCGAACCAACTCAGTCAAATGAATACTGAGTTAGTGCTTGTCTGATCAGATTCAGTTGAGCGGCAATTGAACCAGAACCTTCCAAACTGACTTAGTTAAGTTTTTACTAAATCAGAAACGACACCTATAGCTATGAATGATGAGATCTATAGATCTGGTGATCTAGAGATCTAATGGGTCGTTTGTGCTATGAACTGGTGTGTGTCGAAAGTCTTATTAAGTATAACTTGAATGTGATTGAGACTTTGATCAATTGATCAATTGTAACTATTGGAGTTACATTGATTAGTACTACTGACGTATAAAAGATAAGTCTCTCGAAGACTAGTTTCGAGGTTCAGAGCTTATAATCAAATCAAACAAATGATACTAAGTTAAAAGGTACAGGTTGATTTGAATGATAGATGTAACACCTCAACGAGTAGCGACTCAATCTTGAAACAAATACAGATTAGTTCAAACTTGTAAAACATTGTTGAATGGATAGAACAGTTCTCACTTAGATTAGATCGAACTATTGGAGCATATAAATGTCGTGGTATTTTGGCACAAAATAGATTAAACAAAACAAAGAATAGTATAGATTATATGCGAGAGGTTCAATATAAACAAAAACACCTTTGTTAAATTTATTGATAATGATATATCGCGGTTCGACGTTCCGCGGACCAAAAGGTTCGGGTAGTAGTTCTTACAATAGGGTGAGTAACATTCCCGAATTACCTAGATATTGTGTACAAGCCACACAACAAGACTATATTGAGTAATTTGATTATCTCCTATGTAAATACTAGACTTAGGAACAACCTATTCAAGGACGCTACCAATCTTAGTCAAAGCCTGGCTAGAACTCTTGATCTTTACACCTCTTTAGGAATTGGATAACTTATAGAAACAAACGAAGGCTAGAGTGGAATGGACGTCACTCTACCTTGTTTCCTTCTCGATCAGTTGTTTGTACAAAGAATGCTTGCAAAGAAGTCGTCTTCTATTTATAGCCTCATATGCCTTGATTGTCACTCATATTCTTGATGACAAAGATGACATGAAATGACATGATATGATTTGATTTGATATTATTACGATCTCCATCTTCTATCCTATTTCGTAGCATGCTTGGTTCGCAAGGAACATATTATGATATTTGTTTCCTTATACTTAATTTTGTTTCCTTTCTAACTTGTCTCTTGCATCCTTTCTTCAGTTAAGTCTGGTCTGTCAGATCTTGTACATTTCATCGATCCTTCTTGCATTTCCTTTACTCTCTTTCGTAGCCTTTGATCCAGGCATGTCATCAATCCATTTTGGCGATATGACCTCCCTTACCCTGTGAATGATCGTTTTATAAATGAAACCATATATTATACAAATATGCTTTATTAAATCAAATATTATACAAGTATGCAATTACTCATTTAAGCTGGTAAGATAGTTCAAAAAGTGACAATCAATGACGGATGAAAAGTCGGCGAGAGAGTATGCCAAGTAGGTGTAGATGTGACCGAGAAACCTTTTGGCCAAGAATTGGTCGAAGTTCCCAAAGCTAATGATGGCAATCTAGAAAGAGGGAGATTTATTGTCATTAGATTTTAGTTTGCTCTCATTATTCAAAGGTTGGGTGGCGCACAAGAGGACAATACAGAGTCTATCAAGTTTGCAAAGTTCTTATGATTTGGTGGAGGTGTGACAAATAGGCGCCATTGATGAGAAGCCGAGAAAATTTATGGCGAAGAATTGAGTCATTATATATATAACTGAACTTGTGTTTATAGTGCAAATGATTTTTGTACTATGAAGGTGAAAGCAAAAAACTATAGAGTATGTTGTCTTTAGACACTAAGACAATGTTATGAGTCAGTGTTGAACAAAGAAGAAGACAATGTTATGAATTATGTGTGGGATGTTTAGGTATTTGATATTTGGAATCACGAATAAAGCGACCGATAGGCTAACATTATCTGGTCTGGGACAAGAATGGCGTTTGGATTGATACATACACTTATAACAATCTTGTTCGGAAGGTGAATTGACAGATAAGTATGTATTAGGGGGATGTGCCTGATTAATTTATCTATAAAACGCTAGATAAGCCCAAATTATGGAATTTACAAAACTATCCCCATTATACTTTAACAAAATACATAAAATATCCTTCATTGAAGTATAAAAGCCATTTTTTTCTTCCTCTCTCACAATTCTTTCTCTCTCGACAAAACTCACTCTCGGTCCAATTTCCGGCACTGAGAACGACGATTTTTGGATCTCGCTTTGAAGGTTTCGCTCTCAACGGTAAGTACTGCTCTTCTCTAGGCTCAATTTGATGTAATTTATAAGATTTTATTCCTAAGGTTTGTAATACCTTTAATGCTTTTCGTAATTTTGACTTATAATGTGTTTCTAAGCTCATGAAATACCATTTTATGTTCTTAATTCTTTTAAATTTTGACCTCTGTAAAAATTAGGGTTTTTTTATTAATTTTGACCTCAGATATAAGGTTGTTGACATTTTTATTTTTGAGTTGGGCTTTTGATGATGAGATGTTCTATTCATTTCTTCTATGTATTTTGGAATGCTTTTGCTACATGTAATTTGCACAATTGCTTAATGTGATGATGTGAGAGAACTGTTTACTAGCTATGGACTTTCATGAGCTATTAGTAATATTTACTAGTAGTATGATTTAATATGTGAAGTAGTGAGTACTGGATTTTGCTTTGTGTTCATTTATCAATCATGGTTTACTATCTTTACTTGATTTCTAAATGAGAAATGTATTCTTCGTTAATCTACAACCTATATCTTTTCCCTTTCTTGTGCAACATGTGTGGTTTCACAAAAATTTCTTATAATAAATCGCACAGCTCAATACATTATCCAGCGGTGATTAAGATATTACCCTCAAAATTTGATCAATTTTTGTCGTAATATATATAATATATATAGCTGCTATGATGTGTACATGCAGGCTTTTAGTACCCCATAGGCAGGCAGCTGCACTAAAATATAAATTTGAATTCATCACTTATTTCACGAAATTAAATAATACATTCAATGAGATTTTTGCCGTTCAAATTCATTTGGAACATTAAGTTATGAGTTATGCTTGTGTTTGCTAATTGTGCTCTCTGGTATAATTCAAAACTATCAGTTTTGTAGTTTGTGGTATCTCTTGCTTTTATTTACTTAATCTCGGATTTTGATGTTTCTTGAGCATATACTTTATGATTTTCCTATCTTCTTGGTTTGGTTTGGTTAAAATAATTTATCTATTCACTGATATTTTATTTTATTCATTTAAAAACTTTATGTTTACAATTTCTATTTAGAAATGCGACTAAATTGCTTGCAATTGATATGTTCAACGTGTACATACATACTACCCTCATGAATCATGAGTTAGCACTTTGCTGCTTGTAGGCATTTTTTTGTTCGACTATATTCTTTCCTAAGCGTTAATTCTGTTGCTACTGCATGTTATCTTCATAGCTAAACACTCTGTAATCTCGCTTCTTCACAAACCAAACATCCAATCACAGTTCAACTCAATACGTTGTACCAATAATCAGACATATATATTATAAGTATCAGGTCTTCCTCTAAAGTTTTTCATTTTGATACGTTCACTGTATCATTTATTTAGTATAGTATGCTATTGGACATTTCTCATCTCAACCCCCATTTTTTGCAAGTCATAGTCATCTAAAAATGGCTCTCTGTTGTATTTGATTTGAAAGCCTCTTTGATTGTTACAGATAAAAAAGTCTAATGACAAATCTTCATTTTTGTTTTTGGAATTCCAGAATGAAACCATAATTTTATTTTCTTTAGAATTTTATGACACTACTCGTTTCAATTGTATGGTTGACCACTAAATTCGATCTCTGTTTAATTTGTTTGTAGGAGTGAAGAAGTAAGCTACTCGTAATAGGAGGTATTGATCACATCCCGAGGAGATAGTATTGATTGAGTTCATAGAAAAAGATTGTGCTGACAACCAAAAAGGGGATGCCGACAACTTCAAGCCTGGTGTATTTAAGGACTTCGAAAAGAAGCTCAATCAGCACTTTTCAGGCTATGGTCTCAAGGTCCGGCCTCACATTGAGTCGGTTGTGAAGAAACTGAAGGGAGCCTTATTCACTTATCTCAAGATGTCCAAGGCGAGTGGTTTTGGATGGAAACCCAAAAACTGCACCATCACGGTTGATAGTGACGAGGTGTGGGGAACCTATGTTTCGGTAAGCCCCCTCTCTCTAACTCATGTTTTTAGCTATGTGAATTTTATATGTGTTTTGTTCTCTCTCTCTCTCTCTCTAATTTTTAGTGCTCATGATGTACACTGTTTGCTTTCGAAACCTCCAATATGTCGAATATTGTTCACGTTAATTTTGCTATTGTTTTAACTTTTGAAAATTTGTTGTTGTAGGATATTGCTTTAATTTTCGATTTTCCAGTTCGTGATTACTGATTTTTAATGCTCATGTTAGCTACGAATTAATTTATTAATTTGCAAGATGCTTTTATTTTTCCAGACGATATGTGCCTATGCTTAATCGAATTTGGTGAGTTGTGTTTATACTATTAATTTTATGTTCTACCATATGTGCACTGTCACATGTTTAATTGTAGAAAATCATTATGTATCGATTAAAAATAATTAGAAATTATAACAATTGCATGTACTACCACTGGTGTTTCAAATTCCAGTTTAACTCATACATGTCACCTGATTTAATCCCACATGTCTTGATTTTTAAAATTGAAACTTCTATATATACGGTCACATGTCAGAGAGTATCTTTATTGTTTCATTTTTCTCTTAATTGAATGATATTGAGTGATATTTAATTTTTAACCTTACAGTCTAACAAAGAGGCCAAAAATCTTAAGTACAAGCCATTCCCTATGTATGATAGGTTGCTCAAGATCTTTGGTCTTGATATGGCCAAGGGAGATAATGCCTCAATTATCATTTGAAATGGAAGAGCCTGCTAGGAATGGGGATAATGTAGCAAATGAAGACGAAGAGACTACCGTGACTCAACCACTAAGAACGCACAATGATTCCCTCGGTTACTAGGAAGGTCCAAATTTTAGTATGGGAATAAGTGAGAGGTCAGCTCCTAGGAGGAAGCGTGAAATGGTTAATGGTTAGGTTGATGAGATCGGTAACAAAATGCAGGCTTACTTCAATGAGCAGAATCAACATCTCAAGAGGTTTACGATCGTGCTCGAGGAGCATTTGAAATTTGATTTCATTAAACTTCAAATGACTACAGATGTTATTATTGAATTGCAAAATATGGAGAGTTTGGAATTCGACGATGTGATAACAGCTCTGGATATTATAACTAACTCGAAGAATGGTGTGACTAAGTTCTGATCTTTTAAAGGAGAGCACATGGAGACTTATGTGAAGAAGTTGCTGGAGAAAAATGCTCGAGGTGCAGAGGTAAATTAATCTTATACATAAATTATTTAATAGGTTCAGTTAATAATCACTAATCTTTTTCTCTTTTAATTGATGTCTTCAATGTCATTTTATAGTTATCTTCCGGTTGGTTTGAAGTGGTGTTGAAGGTTGTTGTCGTTGATGGTTGGTGGTAAAGGGATGTGTTCCAATTTTCCTTATCTCGGATATCTAGTAGTTTTGTAATGGATTGGTAATTAGGATTTCTTTGAAGTAGTTGGTAATTAGGATTTTTGGATTTGTAAGATGATATTCATGGTGTTGATGGATTTATGCAATATTATGTAGTATATGGTATTGATGTTACTTGTTCGTCTCGTTTTAGTTTTAATTTATATGGGAATTATCTACTCTATGAATCATGCAATCCAAATGTATAATTGGATAAAATAAAATTATCCGCTTGTTATCCCTTGTAAATCCAAACACTAGATTAACAGTAGATTAGATTAATCAACACTATCCATAATCATGCTATTTTTATTTTTGTATCCATTAAATTCAATCTAACAATTCCAAACGAGCTCTGAGTATGATATGTATAACTAGTTCAAATAGGTTGCTTGTTGCCAAAGACACGCGTGTGATATATAACTAGTTCAAAAATGTTGCTTGTTTTCAACTTCCAAACATGTTAATGACAATCCTTAATTAGAAACTTATTAAGAAAGAATAAGTTCAAGTCCACTTAGAACCATAACTATATTTATGCAAACGTTGCCATACTATATTGTAAGTTACTATTAAAATTAAAAAGTACTTTTACTTGTAGTTTTAATATTTGGTCAAGATTTTGAATGTATGCAGATGCTTTTTTTTTTAAAAAAAAAACGTAAGACAATTTATAACAATTAATAATACATAGGAGCTCACCTAGCATAGTAATGAAATTATCACCTGACATATTAATAATGTTTGATGATCAAGAAACAAAATAAAAACTTATCTATCAAATTGTACTTAAATATATGCTAACGTGTATATTCACTCTGGATAATATTAGAAGAACTTGAAAAGTCAAATTGGTCATGCTACATGTCAAAGGAATTTACTAAATTATACATTTAATTTTTTATGTTTATTATTTTTTTTTAATTGTTTGATCCTAGAATATGTTTGAGAAAAATTTATCTACAATTTTTCTTCATGATACTTATTATTCATTACATCTTTTCATGAATGGTCTATAATAGTAACTTATAGTGAGGCCAGACTCAAGACTATAAAATTTTCATTTTTCTTTTGCTCGTCCATTTAGATAAAAATACTCTTGTAAAACTTCTTAATTTGACATTAGTGATTAATCTAAATGCATCCTTATCATACGGGTCGATAAGTAATATATTATATACCCATTAAATATGATCTTTTAAAATTATGATATTTTATCCATAAAATGTGATTAAAAATTTATGAACATGATTTGTTAATTAGAAAACAACTATTATTTTATCCATTTTATATTTATACTATTATGATTATGTTTGATCTAATATCAATTTTCTCGTGTTGAAAACATAAAGTGATGGTTAAGCACACTCTATCTTGAAATCTTGATCATTATGATATTATTCATTCTTTTCATAAAGTGCATCTCTTTGATTTTTTTTTTTTTTTTTTTGCTTTCGGATAAGGAAGCTCTTTTTTGGTGAACCAAATTGCACTCCTAACAATGGTCACCACCTTTTAATAATAATAGCAAACACTTACTTACAATTTATTTGGATATTCCATAGGTAACATGAAGTTTTAAATATTTTTCCTTCTTGATAGCAACATCTTAAACAAATTATCATTTTCTGAGGATCAATGTGAAATTCTAAATTAATGCATTTTTTGATATTTTTTCTACATTTCAACTACTTGTGTCTCCATTGAAACTATGACAAACTTATGAAGGGAAACAAATTTCCTCCTGAAAAAATGTAGTATTGATTCATACTATAATTGTCCATGTATAATACTTCATACAATTAGTGTGCTTTATCATTATTCAAATTGTTGCAATGTTGCAACTAGGGATTCATAACTAAACATGCACTATCTCATCGATTGTAATAATTTGCACAATGTCAAATGTAACCATGAACAGACCAATCATTTTAAGAGCCTTATATTTCTAGATAAACTAACTTCCCTAGAATCTGCAAGTTCATCATAATTATAGTAGAGCAAATGCATAGAATTAGAATTACGAACTGAGTAAATAAATAGTCGGAGATGGGGAAAAAATAAAAATGTTATGTTAGTTTCATCATACGACACTCATAACTATCGTTTACTGGTCCAACACACTCGTGTTCAAAGCTTTCGTTGCAATGGAATGAACATGCATGAATTTGACCATGGGAGGGAGTCTTAGAACATGTAGCTCGTCAATTATGTCCTCACATGTCATGTATAGTGCGCCACAGATTTTTTATGATTGAAATTCATTTGGCATAATAACATTCTTGTACACCTTGATATTGACGAACATACAAAATCTAAACTATCCCTTCTAGTCTTCTCAAGCAAATCCAATAACATCTCGTACCCATTAGTATTAACTAGGTTAAGGCCCGCGAAAAATTACGGGCTTGGGCTTTATGAAACAGTTAAGACATTGGACCCGTATGTTTTTAATCTGTAAGACTCCCTCCGTCGTAAATTAGATTCAACTCAAAGATATTTCTCATAAACCAAAGAAACAAAGACAAACGTAATAATTTGACCAACATAACCTTCATAAGCATTAACATATGTTTTATGCATATATAATGTAAAAGTATGTTGAAAATGTTGGTGGTCAACCTTAATTTGACCAAATTTTATGTGGTATTCTCTTGTTATTTTTTCCAAAATACATTACTCAAATATATTCTACGTATGTTTTAGATGAATGTGGTATAATCACTCATAAAATTTGACCATGAAATGAATTAGAAACTATTTGTTGAAATAAGTTGTATAATGTGTGTATAAAATGCAATGCATTACTTGAGGGGTAGTGGCCTAGTGGGTAAAGTTGGAAAAACATGCTTTTATTATCTTAAACTTGTAGAATTTGCATCTGTTATGGGACAAAAGAATATGTATATATTAGTATCTAATTTGGGACGGAGGGAGTAGTACGTAATTTTTTTTACTCCTTAGCATCATTAGATTTAAGGTTGCTTCAACTATGAATTATTTTGGGATCATAGATTTTTTTCTTAAATTATTCTCGGACTCAATTGTATATGAAGTTAATTGAATTCGGTCTTTACCGTGAGCCTTGCAATCTTTTAGGAATTTTCTTCCATCTATGAAAAGTTAAATTATGCAAAGATGCAACGTCTGCAATTAAAAAAAAAAGATAGTGGTAAGTTATGTACCAATTTTAGCGGATATATTAGTTTACTCTACGATGTATACATGACAAATATAAGAATCATAGCATAGTTATTTGATCCATGAATAAGCATCTTCTCTAACCAATCATTATAAGTCGAAGTAATGTACGAAAAATATTGATTACAGAGAATAGAATTACATATTAGCTCATGGATGTTTTTCATTCATAATTGAATTACTCATATAACACCACATCACAAAACTAAGTTATATCAAAATCCGGCCAATTTATACAATCTAAGCTATTTTGAATAATATTATTATAATACATCTACCATCTTTAAATAATTGAGAACCAAATAGGAATAAGAGAAGATATTATGGAAGTAGGCATAACAGCATCAAACCATTGAACATCTGCCATATAAAGTTAGATCAGGATATCATTTGTTAGACTAAACTGAGAGCATCAAAACTATAAATACACCACTATATCTAAGAGCTAACAATCTTTATTTGGCCGCTAAGGAAGCAAATGACACACCTTGATAAGAATTTATAAATTAATAGCTACAGAATTTCAACTAAATAGACAAACATACACTTTGTATAGTTTTTCATATGGTAATTTTCAAACACCTTCCACACATTTATCCGACCAAAAAAACTATACTTTGAACAATTTTTTTCAAACATTTTGATGATAAACTAGTCAAAAAAATAATATTTAGTGATAGTGGGCGAATACACACAAAAAGGATACATGGTCGAGAATTTTGATTTCTTTCTATGGGTAACTAATGGAGGAACACTTCCATCAAACTTTACAATGAGTACTTCTCGTCTTGTGCCTTGTTAGAGCCCCCAATAAATTCACTTGATCATTTCTCATCTTACATCCTCTATAAAAATTATTATTGTCATCTGCCACAATTGAAAAGGATTAAATTTTAACTGAAATTGGAGGGACACTTTAATCGAACTTTTCTAATCATAATCAAAATCTTTTGATCGGTTAAAAACACCCTGATATGGTGTCGAAATGAAAAAAATATCAGTATGATAAAATATAAACTACTACTTAAATCAGTTAAGGACTTAAACCAAAACACATTAGTTAGTTCTAAATATCAAATAGACAGTTTTCAAACAAAATGACAAATGCAATTAATAAAGTGTAAGGTATTGTTGGAACATAATAATTATTGCTCCAGTGATCAATATATCCAATTATTCAAAGATCCATTTGTTTATTATTCCAAAGTGTAGCCCACAGTTTATTGAGCTCATACTAAAAGATCTATAGCAATCCATGAAGTGAAGAACGATATCAATATCAGCTCCTAATGATAGCTAACATGTCTTTAAAGTTCTAATTAGAGCATAATTTAAAATTTCACGATACTTCAATTATAATTAGTCACACTTAAAACATCGTGCTCAAAAGGAGGCTTTGCCCATGGACAATTAAAAAGACAACCTGACATATTTTAGAACATCTAGAGGAAATGAGAGGTTACTTTGCCTCGATGCAAATGAAGATATATATGGTTGTTTTAAGGTATCAACTTGGCTATCTCTACGGAAAAAGAATTCACAAATATATTATAGTATAAAAGGAGGAAAGGACAAGAATTTGAAGAGCAGTAGCAACAATATATGATCAATACTAAAATCATTAGAAATTATATCTCTTTTCTCTATCTTGTCAGATGGTAAAAACTATTCACACCACCACTGCAACAAAATCGAACTTGGTTCATCTTTAGAAAGAACCATGTTAGCTATGAGGACATATAGGATATGTGTCTAATAAGAAACGAAATAAGAATATATATCGAAAACTAAATAAATAATCTTAGCATGTTTTACTCACGTCTTGTGCACCCAAACAAACACATTTTCTATCCATCAATTAACGATGCTTTCTTTCCATGGAGCCTACACTCCTCTTCATATGCATCATGCTCATAAACATAAGAACGCCTTAAATATAGGACACGAAATGCTAAATTAAATTGCTGGAAAAACCATTAATGGAATAAAGCGAAACTAAAGATTTACAAATGAATTTTTTATTTAATCAGTAAATTTAACTTACTTAACAAAATCATCCATGAGGTGAGAGAAACAGATAAATATGGTCAAATCCTATTACAAATTACATATTCGTCTAACATAGATAATGTAATATTGTTAGGGATAGTAAGTAATATTGAGTTGAAAAATGGAAATCTCCAAAATAATTTCGCAGATTTTCAATACTACGGTAAACCTGCAAACCTCAAACTGGAGGGAGGAAAAGTTCAAGAACAACAAACCTTAATATACGACATTTGGGATTTAGGATGAAGCTTAGATCAAACAAATCCTTTAATCAAATAACTCAATAATATAATCTATATTTCAAAAAATAATGTAATCTAATAATAATAAAAATAGAGAAACAAATGTCTCCTCCCAACATGCAATTGTTCGATTTGACTTTAGAGGAGATGAAACTTGATGCCTGAATACAGAAATTAGTCGGATTCAACATCATAAATAAATAGATTCAAATATGTTTTCTAAAAATAATCATCATGAATTATTACCTCATAGCTTTTTAAGAAAGTTTTTCTTGCTTGAAGTGAACTTTGAAACATTCATTCTAATCGTCTTCAAGCCATGCATAGTCGTTTTGAAGAAAACACTTATGTTCGACTTTTTCGCATTCTACATCCACGTTGTAAATTATTTCATTAACCAACACAATACCCAACAAAAAATATGTATTCAACTAGAAATCCATATGAAGTGCAACATCCATAAAGTAGTTCAAAAAATTTGTACATGAACTCCTTCATATTAAAAACTTGCAAAAATCAGAACTCCAATGAAAAATTGAATCAAACATGGAGAAGGAGAGAACGGCACACAATAAGTAAAGAATTTAAAGAAGCATACATGAATTTTCACCCGACTATGAGAGAGAAGGAAGGAGAGAGAGCTTACCTAATTTTTCTTCCAGAGATATATTGCGTTCCTTTCGAATTGATAGAAGTGGGAAACACATTGTTCGACGTAATAATTATGAAATTGGCAGATCCACATAGTAGAAGCGAATAAAAAAATGAGTATGGCTGTGCACATGCTTGTTCGGCGGAAATGAAGCGAGAAGAGGATGGGACGGAAGGCTAAGAAATGCCGACATGGCAAATCAGAAGAAGGAGAGAAGAAGTAGAGGGATGAAGCTGATGATCGAAGCAGCTCTGATTTTGGCTGAATGAGCCGGTGTGGCAAATCAGAAGAAGGAGAGGATGAAGCCGATGATGGAAGTCGAGCCATCACCGCGTCACGTTATGATTTTATTTGAAAGAGTTTTAATTGGAAATATAAAAGTAGTATGGATGAAAGGGATTTGATGAGTTGGGAAATCTGATGGTGTAGGATAAGTATAAAAAATAAAGGAATGAGATGTAATAAGGTGGTAGATCCCATGGTCCAACACAATGAACAGGCAAATTGAGCCTTTGACTTTGTTAAGTCAAAATTGAATAGTTGTTTTCCTAATTAACTATAGGGTTTTACACTATTTAATGTTAGTGCTTTATTGTTTTCCTATAACAGTTGTTTCCCAATTGAAGACAATTCTAATCCAACCCTCTTAATTGTATGGGTAACAAATTGTGACATAGCAACATGACGGTCATGCTCAGAGCACCTCATCTCCACCATGATAATCTTTCATTTTTTAAAATGTCCAAGAATATCACACACCTAGCAATTTTATCACTCTCATTAGCTATCCTAACCTTATCATACATGATATGAAGACAAACCCAAGAATCCTTGCCACTTTCTAGACCAACCATTAGATGAGTTCATAGAATACCGAACTCAAGGGGAAAATGTTGAATAAATAGACCCTACGGATATTCCTTAACAGATAGCACGTCAGCCAAAGAAGGTATTCCTCATTAATCTTTATAATAGGAAAGAGAGACTAGCTAAATAATATGAGAATGTCGAGCTTAATGAGTTATGTCTATATGCGAATATGGAATCGATACGATATTGTCGTTGACGACTTATAAAGAAATTTCGATGTCGTAAATGATAACGAGGATCATGAATCGACATTTCAATGTTGTATTCGCCAATAAATGAAAAGCACGATTCAAGTTGTTAGAACCTCCGCATTCGTTAGTGTTAAGTATTGGACCTGCAGTTCAAATGGTTAAAGGTGTAAAGTCGTTAGATATTATAAATAAATGGAAAATCCAAATGCAAAAAATGAGGTTGTGAGATAGAAAGCTCGCCTAACGAATGAGGTTGGGAGATAGAAAACTTGCCTTGTGGCATAAAAGATTTTCCAAATCTCGACTTTAATTATAAGGAGACATTAATTATGTTATGGTGGAGACAATTACCTTCAGTGATGAACTCATTAATCTGGAGGTTCCTTAATACTTGAAGTATATAATGAATATAGCGATAAATTATGAAAATCCTTAAAAAAATGTCCCTGAAGTACGTAAAGCTTTCGAAAGTATTATTCAATATTCATTGACACGAGATTTAATGAATTATCTTATGCAAAAGATATTGAAATTTGTTAATCATTGATGGTAGATTAACTAGCTCCGGTAGTGGCCGTAATATTTATTTGAGGGGGAGGCTCATATACTCCGCACTCTTTTTCCCTTAGTCATGGTTTTATCCCAATAGATTTTCTTGACAAGGTTTTCTCATGCAGCGGCTTTTATCTGTATGATTATGAACTTTCTTACTTCCACCAGAGTTTTTCTCAAAAATTTTTCCTGGCGATGTCCGATGCTTTATCAACACAAATTGATATGAGAATATCAATGAAGGGGAGCATATACTTCACGTTCTTTTTCCTCAGTCATGGTTTTTCATGGTTTTGTAGACAAGTTTTTTAACATGATGACTTGTAATGTGTATGCTAGATTATTACTTACTCTTTTCCCTTTGATCGAGATTTTATCCCACTGAGTTTTTCTCAACGATTATTTATGAGCATCCTTTATGAATAACGACACATTCTAAACCATCCATCAAGTTTTTCCCATTGGGTTTTCTTGATGATGTTTTACGTATTTCATCGTATTGCTCTAGAAAAGTTTTCCCGATGATTGATGATGTTTTCTTATTCCATTGGATTTTTCAGGAAGAGCTTAAGCCAAGATTTTTGTACATCGATCAAAGTTTTATCCCACTTATTTTTCTTGAGAAGGTTTTTACTAAAACAACATGAAGTTGTCTTTTTAGTATATGATATAACTTATGCACTCTTTTCCGCTATCCTATCTTTTCTTTTCTTTTCGATAAAGGAGGAACATTATTATTAATAAAAATGGCTGAGTGAATTCGTGTCAATTTATCAACAATCCCCGGATGAAACTCACCCAATCTACTAAATCGGGAAAAAACCATTGGTATTGTCAATAAAAATCATTCACGAATCCACTACCGGTACGGATTACAACAGAAGTCGATTACAAGAGAGCATCGACAAAAACAAGCCTATCTTATTTTTATCGGTGCTATTTTAACGAGACACATAATAATCGACATCCAAAAGAGAGTGTTGTAAAATACAGAATAATTATTAAATGGATGTCGCTTTTATCCTTCTAATGCATCAGAAAGCTTGGTATTCACGTGTAGTGCCTCGTATGTAAAAGACTTGAATATCAAGTCTAAGATGTGCTGACCAAGGAAAAGTATGTGTAGCGACACAATTTCTCTATATAAATAGAGGAGTGCTATTCCAACTCCAAATTAATATGTTTGATATGCAGAAAGACATTTATATATTTTTTAATTCTTTTAATGAATTTTCTAGCTTAAATTCTATTTTTAGTATATGATTACTTAATTGTGATAGTTCTTTTTGTATATTATTACTAGTAGATGAATTAGATGATGATGATTCTTCTTCTGCTATATAAGTAATATTCTCTAATTAATCTTATATTTGCCCTACTAAATATTTGTTGTTTTGTTATTGTATTATCTATTATAGGAACTTAACTTATCGATGTTGTTTTTATTGTTCCTACTTTTGTTGTGACACCAAATAGATCTTCTAAATAAATTTTATCTTTATCTTTAAATTGTATACTATGATGACTATTTGATAAAGTGTATCCTATTTCGTAAGTTATTGTGAATGGGTAGTCTTCTTTTGCCATTAAATTATTTTCGTAAAATTTATATGCTATTATTAATACTCTGTTTAGATTTTCTGTATATAAAGGTATTGCTAATTGTAGTGATACATTAAATTTTAGTTTTGTATATGCTAAATTTCCATTTACTATTCCTATTATTCTGATCCGTGGGTCTTGAATTCTATCATCGCAAATTACTAGTCTTATTGGTGAATTTATTCCTTCCATGAATGTTGATTTCACTAAAATTTGAACAGTTGATATATGAATATAACCAATTTTATCCCTTTCTTCTTGTTTTATATTTAGTTTATCAATTTTTTCTTTAATTTCTCTACCATTTATAATAGATATACTTGTTTCTCTAGTTATAGTTGAAATTTCTATTGGATATGATTTTTTTAAAATAAAGTATATTTTTTCTACTCATAACGTTTCTTAAGTAAGAATTCTTTATATCTTGTCCTTATTTTAGATTTAATTCTTCTTTTTTTAATTTTCTTGTTTATATTTGTATTAACTAAGATATCTCTTTTGAAGATACATTTTTCTTCTTGTAAATCTAAATAATCGATAATATTTATTGATGATGATGTCGAAGCTACTTCTTTATCCATATTTATCAATTATAAAGTCTAAAATGTTCTACTATGACACAGTTAAGGTCAATCTTATGTGATATTTCTAATCGTAAATCATCTAATATTCTAATGTTTTCATTGTTTAAATCCATAGTAATTCTAAGATCGTTATGACACTTATTTATTTTATCTTCGTACTGATTTATTAAATTAATAAGGTCTGGACTATTTTTACTTAGGTTCATAGTTTATATTCCTTGTTTTATTCCTTCAATGAAATTCATTGTTTTTCTTACTAATTCTGATATCAAAATTTTTTAAATTTCTAAACGGATTAAAATTTCAACTAGTTTCAAATGATTAACTAATAGGGAAAATCTTAATATTAAAACATATTTTAATGAAATAAAGGTACAAATACTTGATATATTCTAAATAGATTGGTCCGGCCAATCTGCTGTGTTATCTTTTTCGATATCATAATACATATTAGTTTCATATAAATAATTTAATTGTATATCTATATGAGTCATTATTTCTAAATTCTCACATATTCTTTTATATAAATTTTCTATTAATGAAAATAAATGTGTTTCATATTTAGTTGCTATTTCCTTTGCTAAATCGGAAGATAATATCCTTCTGAATATTATTTCTATTTCCTTAACTCTTCTAATATTACTTTTTATTTACAATCATTAATTATTTCATCTAATTGAGATATTTTTTCACTAGCTTCATTACTTAGAGCATATAATTCTGTAGAACTAGAATTTTCTATCAAAGATAAATTAAACGTATTAGTTGGTGAATTCATACCTGAATCCTTCTGTTTTATGAATGTTTTTGCTGGTGATCTCTTGATTCCTTGATGCTGGATTGCTTGATGCTTGAGTGTTTGATGTTGAATTATAATATTTTTAATTGATTTTTGAGTATTTGATAAGTAAAACAGACTTCTTATAAACGGAAAATCAAAACATTGCTTTGTTTCAAACAAAGGAGAATTTTATTTCATACTGAAAAACTCTGAATTCTAAGTGAACCAGAGGATACATATTTATACATATGTTAAGTGGAATATTCCACTTAATACCCTCAGATATTATATTATTTATGCCCTTATTATTTACACTAGGCTTTACATCACTACCGATATTATTAGTAACAGATAAAGATGTCTACATTTCTCTTAGCTAGTGGGTACGAGCTTTTCTTTTCCTAAAAATTCCTTATCTTGTTGAGTGGTGCTGGCTGATTTCTTATCTTCTTCTTCCTCCATTATTGTGCTTGCAGTTCCTGTTGAATTTTTGTCTTCATTACTTTTAAAAAACATGCATATTACTTCTCTTGTCTTTTACGGAAATTTCTCTAGTGGTCTAGAGAAATTATTGAATGGTTCTTCAAAGTTTTGTATGGCTATTATTCCTTCATCAGTTATCTTTTTGCTGAATTTTAAGTAGATAATTATATACGCTGACATGTAGTTGATGAAGCGATGACTATTTCACTTATTTTTGAGGTTTTCCTTAGCATTCTTGCTATATATTTTCCATTTAGTTCCTCGACATTAATTAGTTTTTGATAGAATTTATCTTCTCTAGGAGGATAATTTTCATTAGAGGTTCCTAATTCTATTGCTGCATAACTTGGGACAATAATTTTTTTTGTTGAATACAGGGAATGAATTATATATTTTTATATATATTCTTCTTTTTTTTTCCATGTTGTCCATGTAATTCCTGACGGTTTGGACTAGTTTAGGAGTGAATTCTGAGAGTTTTGTGGTATTATCTAAATAGATGGTATCTATTTCATGGAAAAAAATCTATATACGGTCATAAGATTTGCTTCTGGGATAAAAATAGCTTTAGGGCTAGAATTTATCCTAGCTACCGGGTAGAAGTATTGGTTACTCGTGTCTTTTTCTATATAATTAATGAGCATCAAGTAACACTCATTAAATGTTGATGGTGATAGTTGTTTTGATCTAGTTTTTTCTTCTCTAATGGGGATACTAGAGATTAATGATGGAATTTTTCTTATGGTAGTAAGTTTTATTTGATGAATGTTTGGTGAAGAAAGAAGTTTGGATTTATAATGCGGGATTTCTGTCTGGGCTTGGTATTCTTCATAGGTTTTTTGGGCCTCTCCTCTAGTTGGGAATGACTTGTGTTGGATATTGGATTGACTAGAGACAAAAGCAGAAATTTTGTGCCAATGATCATAAACTCCTTTCATATGACCATTAAATATTGTATAGTATTTTGTTTGGGACGATTTTGTAGTGTCATATTGTAATGTTGGAGGAATAGTTGAGGAGATTGGCTTGGATGAAGATCTAATTGTTGTTGTTGATTTTGTTATTGATAATGGATCCACCACGTTTTTGCTGCGTGACTCTGATGTTTGGATTTCTCCTCCTAGTTGAATTATTGCTGCTTCAAGTTGGATTTTTTTTTATGTCTCTCTATTATTTCATTTTCTCTTTCATCGATTTTTTTTCTATTGATAGCTATCTGGTCCATCATTCCTTTGATGATTTCTTTATTCTCTTGTCAGGATATCTGCGATGACGTTGTTTTCTGATTTTATATATTTTATGACTGTTGGAAATTGTCGTAGCTTTAGTTACCACCTGATCAATCTTCCTTGATTGAAGTTGTTTTACTCTAGTTTTTTCAAACTCTTTAAGAAGAAGTTCAATACTCCATTTTCTCATTGTTTTAAGACAAGCGAGTGTCTCTTTCTCATGAATAGGATATCTTTGCTCAGTTTTGAGAAAATTCCTGATATATATTTGCATAGTCTTTTGACTTGTTTATTATCTGACTTTTGAGTCTGTATATTAATCTTTGCTTTCATACACCCAACCCAAATTTTTTGAGAGGCATCTATTTCCACAATCAAATAATCATCACTTCATGGATTGTATAATTTTGGAAGATTTTTATAAGCATCCTTTAGCTTGTATATAACTATTGAATCATTATTATTCCAAGTCCATAGGACTTTTGTACTTACTTTCTTTTGTAATTATCTCCGTTCTTTGGCTAAGGATTTGAAAAATCCTTGATCTGAGATGTAATTTAAGGATCCTAAGAATCTTTGTATTTATTTTCTATCTGCTATTCTTGAAGGAAAACTATTTAATTTTTCTACTACATTGTCTTGTAATTTTAATTCTCCATTTCTTGATATGGTTAGCCCTAAATAGTTTATTTCGTTTCTAGCAATAATTGCTTTCTTTCTGCTTAAGACTAACCTTTTTTCTTGTACTTTTTCTAAGACTATTTTTAATTTTTGGTAATGGTCTTCTAATGTATTATTTGTATAGATTAATATATCATCTATATGTACTAAACATAATTCTTCTAATCCTTTTAAATTTTTATCCATGAATCTTTGATAAATTTCTGGTGCTTGTTTTAATCCAAATGGTAATACTATTCATTGATAATGTTTATGGGGAGGACATGTAAAAGATGTTAATGGTTTAGTATTATCATGTAATCTTAGTTGCCAAAATCCTGATTAAGTGTCAAAATTTCTAAACCAACGGCTTCCTTTTATTTTGTTGAAATATATAATCTTTTCTAGGTAATTTGTAAGAATCTCCTATTGTTGATTCTTTCATTTTATTATAATTAATTACAACTCTTCTTTTTTCTCGTTTTATTTCATTATGATTTTCTACATAAAAGCAGGTGTAGCATGGCTACTAGTAGATTCTTCTAATTTTCCTCTTTCTAGAAGTTCAACACATTCTTTTGTAAATTCTTCTACATCAATTTTTGAATATGGGATTTTATTTTCTACATTTACTTTTTTATTAGGATCTTTTAATTTTATTTCTATTAATTTTTTATTGTTATTTTTATTTTGATCTAGTGGATTATCATTACATACATCTTCTAATCATTTTTCTACTTCATTTTGTAATTCTATAGGTATACCTGATCTTTCATTTATAACTTAAGTTTTTGAGTAATTTGTAGTTTATTTAATCTTAATAATATTGGTATTTTTATAACAGTACTTTTTTTACTTTTATAACATGGTACGATAGTTCTATATGATGCAAGTACTGAAGTAATGGTTGATATAATTTTAAAAAATTATTTTTTATTATTATAGATAATCTTGATTTTTGTTGATATATTGATGGTACTATAATATATATATATTTTTTTATTTTATTAAAAAATAATGCTTTCCATATAAGATGTTTGCTTCCAACTGTAATTGATATCACTAATGATTTTTGAAATTTATTCCATTGAAATGGAATTCTAGCTGAATCAAAATATAAAGTTGCTCCTGTATCTATATATGGATTGTAAGATTTTTCTTTGTATTTTATTTCTATGAATGTACAATTTGGATTAGGTTTATTCATTTGAAGATGAATAATCTTCTTCTTAAATATAAGATTGACTACTATTAGATACTAATTCATATATTTCTTCTATTTCAGAATCTGAATCTTCTATTGGTTCTAGATTTTTTTCTATTGCTATATTTAATATTTTTAGTTTCTCTTTATTTTCAGTTTTCTTTTTATTAGGGCATTTATTTGCATAATATTCTTCTTCGTTACATAACCAACATCTACATGTTTTCTTATTTTTAGGGCAATATTTTTCTTTTTTATAGGGTAATTTTCTTTTAAAAAACTTTCGTTTTCTAAAGTTATTTTTTCTATAGTTGTATTTTTATATTTATTTCTCGGGAATTTCTTCCATCTATATTTCTTTATAATTCTTTTTTTTTTTTTGTTACATCCAAAATTACCGGATATTCTAGGATTATGTTTACAACCTAATTGTCCAGTAGGATGTTTAAGTTGGTTTTTTTTATTGATCGTTGTAAACATTGTTCAGCTATATAATTTTGAGTTATTTCTATGGCTCCTCCTAATGTATGAGCTATTCCATTATTTGTTATTTTTGCCATATATATCTGTTATAGTTTTACTTAGAGGCCAAAGTAATTTATTTAAATATGTTTCTTTATATGCTTCCCTAGATTCTGCACGTAATTTATAATAGTATTTTTGAAATTCACATGTATAGGACATATCACACATATTATAAATTTGTATATTATTAAGATGTCATATAGATTATTCTGCTTCAGTTGCTTTTTTCTTATCTACATCATTTTTTTTAGGAATTTTCTACTTATGATATCTACTAATGTGAAGAAAATTTATGAGTTTGTTGTTTTATCAATTAATAAAATATCTATTTGTATTTGTGGTAAAGTTTGTAAATAATTTTTTACAGATCTTGTTACTTTATAAGTAACAAAAGTCCAAATTATATTAGGATTAAAATCTTGAAATATTTTTTCTAATTGAATGAATAATCATGTATTATTCATCCAAAGAGTTAAACCTTCCTCTTTAGAATATCTATATTAGTTTTAGTTGATGATGTATATTCATTCGGGAATTTTCATTTATCATTTTGTCTAATATAACCTTTTTCATTCATATAATCGTTATGATAAAATTCTCTTCTCCTTTTATGACCTGAAGTTGATTCTGAGATTTCTTCTAGTTTCATTTTAAATTGTAAATCATCTTCTGATTCATACTCATATACTACTTCTTCTTTATCATCATCTATGTTTTAATTTTTATGTTCATAAATTTCTTTTTCTTCTTCAATAATTTTTAATTGAGATAAAAGTTGTCTAACTTCTGATATTTGATCAGATATATTTTCTGATTTCATTATATAAGTCTATGAAATGACTTTAAAGTGATTATTCTTTTAGATTTTGTAATAATAATTTCTTGTTGAATATTTGGGTATTGGATTATAGATTTTCCTTTTTCAGAATTTAATTTTTCAAATTTGTATAATTATTCATTTAGTTTTTTTATAATATCTCCCCTTTCAGAGAAATTTTTTCATTTTGATTTTTTAATAGATCTTGAAGATTTTTAAGACAATTTTTCGAATAATTTATTTCTTGATGTATGTCTTTTGATTTACGTTGATTTATATATTAATTCATTATAGAAAATGATCCGTCAATAGTTTTTTGATTTTCGATAATCATATTTTCTAAGTTATTTAGTTTTTCATATAATTTATTTTTAATATTTTTTAAATTTTCTTTTATTTGATGTTACTGTCATTATATTATATAATTTCTAATTGTACTTTTAACGTTACTAAAGTTTTTAAATATTTTTTCTCATTTTTTAATATTTGTTTAGTATGTTCATATTGATTTTTAAGATAATCAATATAATATATAATTTTCATTTCATGATGTGCTCTAATTTGTTTTTATAAATATTGTATATTCTTTTTATAAATTTTTATCATATCTTTAAATATTAATATTTATTGTTTTAATTTATTAATTTGGTTAAGTAAAATAAAATTCGTAATAAAAAAAATTTTAAATTTTTTTTTTAAATATATGATTATTTTAAATGTTGAGAGTATTTGAAAAATTTTACTTTAAATTTTTGGCTACATCAAAATGGTACGAGAAGTGTTAGATTTGAAATCACGTTGTTTAAGCATACCTCGAAACCAACCCTCTTTTACTTACTCCAATCAGATGTCGTCAACAACATAAGTACATAACTCAAAGCAGCAAAGTACTAAAGATCAGCACACCGTAAGCCTAGCCGCAACAGCTCAGAAAAAAAAAAAAAAAAAGGTTTCGAAGAAAGTTTGTTCCTTTTTCTTTTTCCTTGAAAAAAAATTTTCAAGCTGAAGAAGAGAAAGAGAGAAGAAGAAGAGAAGATGGGGGTCGATTACTACAAGATTTTAGGTGTTGATAAGAGTGCAAAAGATGACGATTTGAAGAAATCTTATCGAAAGCTAGCTATGAAGTGGCATCCCGACAAGAATCCCAACAACAAGAAGGAAGCTGAAGCCAAGTTCAAGCAGATTTCTGAAGCTTATGATGTATTTATATCTTTCTCTAACCCTTTTTAAATTCAATTTGCTACCTCAAAATTCAATCTTGTCAACTGGGTATTGTTGTTTTGCATATGATTTGTAATGGGTTCGAATTTAATTTATTCTGAATTGATTGAGGTAGATTTCAGCAGTGGTTTTTTGGAATTTTCCTTGTAAAATTTCCAGATTTTGGGTTCTATTTGTTGTTATTTCATTGAATTCATGTACTGTTAATTGGAAATCGAAGGATTTGTCTGAGTAATCTGTGCTACAACTGAATCGTCCATATTTAATGTATTG